>NC_135891.1:8937919-9030419 GCF_964194155.1 Cetorhinus maximus
GTGATCATGGGATTTTAGTGATGTTGCTTGAGGGGCAAGCATTGGCAAAGACATTGGGGACAACTCACGTTGCTCCTTCTTCCAAACCATAGAATCGTAGAAACCTACTCCCGGTTAAGTCTGTGTTGGGAAGGGCTGTGCTTGGCCTTTCCTGCTCTGCCACCAACTCATGTCTTCAAGTGTGCAATTAACGCTGGTGTTAACTCAGCAACGGGGGAGTGGGGGTTGTGGGGGTGGGGGGTGGTGGGGGGTGTGGGGACTTGTCATTTGGGGAGCACAACAAGCATAGGCTTCATGTAAAAAAAGGGGTTCTCACACCGGCCCTCGCCAGAGGCTTCATGGGAAATATGGGCACAGGCTAAACTCACCATAACCAAAACAATTCTTACAAACACTGGATTAGGTGCAGGAATTTAACATTGTGATATGGTTGTCATTAATCCAGTGTGTAAACATTATAAGGGCCTATTATGTATTTTACTATGTTTGCCTGCGGGTGTAAATGATGGTCTTTGTCCTGGCTCTAGTGAACATCTTTACTGATAGCAAGCTTTCTATTGCAGTAGACACTAAACAGTACACTGTGAATGACAGGAATGGTGCTGAGAGAGGTTTCAGTCCTTGTGCGTGAATCCTAGTCAATTAGCATTGCTCGATATTAGAACTGATGGGAATAATTAACTATTCTCACCCATATGTCATTGAATTCAAGAAATCTATAAAGCCAGTATCTCCTCCCTCCATGCCACCATTCCCACCGAGGTCCTACGCTCTAGCGTTCCCTCCCTAAACCTCTCTGCTTCTCCACTCTTCTCCTCCTTTTAAGAACCTCCATAAAGATCCACCACTGCTAGCCAAACTCTCCAGTCACCCATCTCCTTTCTTGGAGGTCTCAGAGGGTTGTAGGGATGGAGGAGGTTACAGAGATGGTGAGGGTGCTTTAACTTACGATTTGTGGAATTCCACGCCCATCTTCCCTTTCTGGCCTTTTGAGCATCCCTGATTTGGATCGCTCCACCATTGGTAGCTGTGCCTTCAGCTGCCTGGACCCCAAGCTCTGGAACTCCCTCCCTAAACCTGTCCACCTCTCTACCTCTCTCTCCTCCTTTAAGACCACCTTTAAAATCTACCCTTTCGACCAAGTTTCCTGCTCTAGTGTCTCATTAGATAAGTCAGTGTCAAACTTTCTTTGATATTTGCTCCTGCGAAGTACCTTGAAGCAGTCTACTATGTTGAAGGCGGTATATAAAAGCAAGTTGTTGTTGTTTGCCATTCCTCCTTGTCCCTGGCTCTGTTGTACTACACTGGGCTGCCTTCCAGTCATTTCCATTTTAGCACACTGTGGAACATTGCCTATTAAATCATTTAATCACCATAACATATCTGGCAACTTAATCCAAGCAGCAAAAATATGACATGAAAATGCAATTAGACATTGCTAAATCTGCAATAATTATTGCTCCAGGAAAGACTCACGATTCTGGGAGATTTCTTTCCTGGGTAAGTTATTCCTGGTTCAATAAGTCTATTAGATTTCACGATTTTGGGTTGGGTGCTTCCAGATGTTCACCAATGCCCCTCTGGCTGCCGGCTCCAAAGCAAGAGTTGCCACCCACGGTGATACATGCTGTACCATTTTTCCTCCATCAACTGCAACATTCCCGGACTGGCATTCAGTGTAGCTCTGCTTGGTACAGGTTAGATAAGAACTCAGCTCTGCAAAAGGATCACAAAAGGTTACTCTGTGTGTGTGTGTGTGTGTGTGTGTGCGCGCAAGGGTGTATGTGTCTGTTTGTGAGAGTGTGAGTGTGCGTGCGTGTGCCAGAGCGTGTGTGCGAGAGTGTGTGTGCAAAGTGTGTGTGTGTGTGTGCATGTGTGAGGGTGTATGTGCGAGTGTGTGAATGTGAGTGTGAGTGTGTATGTGCGAGAGTTTGTGTGTGCGAGTTTGTGTGTGCCAGATTTTGTGTGTGCGAGTGTGTGTGTGTGTGAGAGTGCGTGTGTGTGTGAGAGCGTGTGTGTGCATATGTGAGAGTATATGTGCAAGTGTGTGTGTGTGTGTGTGTGTACGAGTGTGTGTGTGTGTGTGTATGTGTGAGAGTACGTGCACATGTGTATGTGTGTGTGCATGAGTGTGTGTATGCACGCGAGTGTGTGTGTGTGGGTGTGCACGTGAGAGTGTATATGCAAGTGTGAATGTGTGTGTGTGTGCGAGAGTGTGTGTACGCGTGCGAGAGTGTGTATGCAAGTGTGAATGTGTGCGAGAATGTGTGTGAGTGTGTGTGTGTGCACGCGTGTGAGAGTTTATGTGTAAGTGTGTGTGTGCGAGAGTGTATGTGTGCAAGAGTGTGTATGTGCGTGTGTGCGCAAGAGTGCGTGCATGTGAGACTGTAGCCTGAATTTTCACTGAATCAGAAAGGCTCCATGCCTTAGCCAAAATGGCGCCAGAGCCCAGATCCAAAAGTCCCATCCTAGAACCAGCACCCAGCATTTTCACCATTGGGGCAGATGGGGGCGGGGACAGGGTGAGTTATATTTCACACATCCAGAGGCAGCAACACATTTAAAAATGCAGCTGTCTTCAAGCAGAAGTAATTTTTAATGGCTTGTTGTTTTCTGACTCGAGGGAAATGTTTGATCCTAGCAGAGTCCTTTGGGGAGGTCACGTGCCCTTTGGGAAAGTCCAGTTGCCCCTTTGGCATTGTTAAGAGTAGACATAAACTTGTATAAAAAGTGAATACTATCTGTGGATCTGTCAAGTTGTCAAGTCATTTAAATCTCCTCTAAATTTTGAGAAAAAGCAGCCCAAGGTTGAAAAAAATCAGTGCTTGCAATTTCAGTAGATGGCTGTTGACCTAAGCCTGAGGGATATCATTATAGGATTAGTGCTTCTTGACTGCTTCCACAACCTATTATCATCACTGTGGGAGGGCAGGTAATTTCAGTTTGATTGACAGCTCCAAGTGGTCATAAAGAGATTGATGTCCTTGATGTGGGGCTACGAACACAATTTTTTTTATAAGGGAGTAAGTACTTGAAGGGATTTAAATGATTGAATGGGATTTTATCAATGAGAGTGTGTCTTTTTAATACAGTGAAGTTTGTAATAGATACTCAGAACCTTATTGTGTTTTATCCTACCATGGCTCCTGAGGTCTGTCCATGGCAGGTACTGGGTGAGTTGGCATGGAGAGTGTTAGGGCATAAGGTGGTCGGTAGGGAGCATAAGTTGGGCATTAAGTTATCGTAGGGGCTATAAAGGGCCATGGGGATTGGTGGGGGTCATGGGTTGGCATCAGTTGGCAATAAGTTTTCATAGGAGCCTAGAAAGGGCCATGGGGGTAGGTAGGGGGCATAGATTGGCATGGAGGGTATGAAGGGTCATGGAGCAGCATAGGTTGGCATGGAAGATGTGAGGGGCCATTGGGGGTGGGTGGGGGGCATAAGTTGGTATGAGTTGGCATGGATGGGACATGGGGAGTATGCAGGAGGTGTAAGGGGTGTGAGGTTTAAGGGAAAGAGGGCTGTTTTTCATTTTACAGCTTTTATTGTAACTGACCTTTCGACCAGACTGCCTCAGCACCTGGCAGCCCCTGTGACACTGTTTCTGGGGGCGATAGGCCTAACTCCAGAGAGCAGCAACCCCTCAGAATGAAAATCTGACTGTTCGGGGCATTTTTTCCCAAATCAGGTTTATGGAGACGGGAAATTTTCTGACTCTGTGCTCCCGATTCGGAAGGGAAAATTTGGCCCTGTGTGTGCATGCGTGTGGGAGAGTGCGTATGAGACTGTGCATGCGAGAGTTTTGGGTGTGAGACTGCGTGTGTAGATATGTGTGTGTGAGAGCGCATGCGTGTGAATCTGTGTGTGAGTATGTGTATCCAGGTGCGGGCACATGAGAGTGTCCAGGAATTGAATATCAGGTCATAACTGTGTCCAACCCTGGAGAAAAATCATTAAAAAAGATTGATTTTATTTTCTTTGAACAGTTCTCTTTACCACATATAAAAATATCGAAAATGGGGGGAGAAAGGTTCTTTGGCTGACAGTCAAGCATCATCCAATTGGGCGATGAGTCTTTGTGCTTCCCAATTGGTGTAGGGAGGCAGTGCATCACAAGGATGGATGGGTTGGCCGATGAATGGCTGGAGTATGGGGGCAAGTCATGTGATGAAATCTCCAGGAATATATTGAATCACAGTTGCAGACTGAACTATGGATAGTAATGGCAGAGGCGCCAACACTCTATTACATGCCTGACCAGGAATCTCTCCTGTTAATAGGATCTAAGCCAATTGGTGAAACCAAAACTAAGACACAGAACTTTCCTTTATTGAGAGAACCTATTGACTTGCTCAGTTTCACAATTCTCCCCCCACTCAACACAGTGTCCCAGCTGTACCCTATTTATATGTGCTCAAATACCCATCACCTGATTCTGTAGCTGGAAGGATTTGCAGGTTGATACTCAGCCTGTTTGCCCATGTTACAGGTGCAACCTCCATGGCCATCAAGTCTTGGGGTGGGACTTGAACCCAGAGCTTCTGGCTCCGAGGCAGGTATGCTACTCGCTGTTCCACAAGACCTCCATTCCAGAGCAAGAGAGCTGGCAGCAAATTAGTGATTATAATGGAGTCAATGTTTGTTTTCAATGTGGGCTCTGTAATCTGGCAAGGGAAGAATGGCCGCTTGGTGTAAAACTCGGTTGGAACCTATACGATGAAAATCAATGGGAATGACTATCAGACGTACTCTAGAAATGAGTGGGCAATCCACTCCAACACATTACTGCCCTGGCAGCAAAGACAGAAAGTGACCTCAGTATTCCTGATTTCTCGGTATACACTTATAAATTAAATTGTCAGATAACCGCTGGCTGCCTCCTGATCTCCATTGCCGGGTCTGAGCCCGAGTAAAGACCACTGAGCGAAATGATGCTTTAAAGACAATTCTGGTCATGCATTCATGGTTAGCACTATTTTTTTTTACGAGGCGAAATTCCCATTAAATCACTCATGTAATGAGATCTGTCAGCTCCTAGCTCGGCTGCTAGGCAACGCCATGAAAATGGGGCCTTTCACCCGTGTGGGGGGAGGGGGAACAGCCGGGGCATGGGGTGGTGTTGAGGGGAGCAGTGCAGGTCGGGATGAGGGAGAAGGAAATGTATTTGCATTTGACTTTGTGAGGTCAGTTGTGGCTCGTTCAGGGCAGACTCGGCTGGGAACAGATCCAGAGGCACAAGAACCTTTGACGGGTGAACATGCATTTATGAACGGTTCTTATTTTCAGACGCACAGTGTTTCATGATGACTCATATCACTGAGGAGATTGTACTTGTTCTGAATTAGAAACCAGCTCAGAATCCAAAAGGCACAGTCATTATAAATTGCCCACACGGGCCAGGCAGCGGCACAACAACAAATTGCATTCGTCTAGCAACTTTAACTTAGCAAAACATTCCAAGGTGTTTGACAGGAGCAATTATCAAAGAGAATTTGAGGCTAAGCCACGTGGAGAGATGTTAGGACAGGTGAGCAGGAGCTTAGTGAAAGAGGCAGGTTTTAAAGAGGAAGAGAGAGAGAGGCAGAGGGAGTTTGGGAAGAGAATTCCAGGGCATAGGCAGCTGAAGGCACGGCTGCTAATCAAGGATGCGCAGGGAGCCAGATTTGGAGGAGCACAGCACAATACTGTGGCTACAAGAACAGGTCAGAGGCTAGGAATTCTGTGATGAGTAACTCACCTCCTGACTCCCCAAAGCCTGTCCACCATCTACAAGGCACAAGTGTGATGGAATCCTCCCCACTTGTCTGGGTGAGTGCAGCTCCCACAACACTCAAGAAGCTTGACACCATCCAGGACAAAGCAGCCCGCTTGATTGGCACCACATCCACAAACATTCACTCCCTCCACCACTAACGCACAGTAGCAGCAGTGTGTACCATCTACAAGATGCACTGCAGGAACTCACCATGGTTCCCCGGCAGCACCTTCCAAATCCATGACCTCTACCACCTAGAAGAACAAGGGCAGCAGACACATGGGAACATCATCACCTGGAAGTTCCCCTCCAAGTCACTCACCATCCTGACTTGGAAATGTATCCCCACTCCTTCACTGTCACTGGGTCAAAATCCTGGAACTCCCTCCTCAACAGCTCTGTGGGTGTACCCACACCACATGGACTGCAGCGATTCAAGAAGGCACCTTCTCAAGGGCAATTAGGGATGGGCAATAAATACTGGCCTAGCCAGCGACACCCACATCCCATAAAATAAATTTTCAAAAGATCGCAGGCCTGGAGGAGGTGATGGAGATAGGGAAATGTGAGGCCATGAAGGGGCTTTAAAACAAGGATGGGAATTTTAAAATCGAGGCACCACTGGACTGGGAGCCAGTGTAGTTGAGCGGGCAGTTAAGTGACGAATGAACAGGACTTGGAGCAAGCTGGAGTATGGGCTCTGGAGCTTCTCGATTGACTCTCCGCAGTTAGTTTGGAGCAACTTGGGAAACAGTAAACAGTAAACAGGGGCCTTTTCCAATCTCATGCTGCTAACCAAAAGCCTTGCCTTTACCTGTCTGAGTTTCACAAAGACTGATGTCCAACCAGTAGCGTCAACCCGTTGGAAGATTGTCCACAGCCTGAGTCTGAGTTTGAAATGCATGGTCTCAGCAGGAGAGGCTTTCCACCCAGAATGCCATATTGGGCAATTATGCCCGCAGAGCCGACAGACGCCGCCCACTCCGAGTGTCAGTCTGGGCTCAGGACCCAGCTTGCCAACTCTAACTGGATTCATGCCGTGAGGTTTCTTTACCTGACCACCTGCCTGCAACCCCTAAACCCTCTGGGCCCCAGTGTGACAACCCTTCCTCCCACTTCTATATTTCTATAACAAGTGAAGAGAGCTGTTTAAAGGAATGACAAAAAAAACATGCATTGGGTGGAATCTTGTGGGGGAGATAGGGGTCTCGGCCACCGGTTGGAGGGCCGGCGATTGTCCCGAGTCGCCTCCTTCAGGGAAGGCCCGACCTTTCTTGTTCCGCTCAAGGACCGCGGGAGGGCGGAGGTCACGCCCGCCAAGGGCTGCTGGCCCACCAGAGGCTGTCCGTTATGTTGAATGCCAGCGCCATCAGGCGGCAGCGACTGCTGCCAGTATGACACCCAGCTGAGGCCTAGTAGTGTCACCATATCCCAGGCCTCAAGTGAATTATGGCAGGGTTGGGGCGGGGGGAGGTGAGTGGTGATGGGGTGAGTTGGTCACAAGGGAGGAAGGTGGAGGAGGTCAGCAGCAAGGACAGGGGGTGGCTCTCAGTGGGCCCACCCACCCTTCCTGATGCTGAGACCCTCAATCAGGCGCTGAGTCCCTTTGAACAAGGGACACCCTCCCCCCCCCCTGCCCCCGGGGGTTTGCAAGCAACCCTGTACAGGTTGGCTTGTCTTGCTCCCAGCATGGTGAGCCCCCTACCCTCCGCTGGGTGAACACCAGCAGCAGAAGGATGAGGACCTTAAGTGGGCATTAATTACCCATTCAAGGCCCTGAATTGGCGGCCGGGCGGGAAGGCTGTCCTCGGGCCTTCCCACCACAGGCTTAATCGGGAAGCAGGTGGGAAGATGGCCCCCTCCACCCCACCTCACCCCCACACCCCCCTTCCCCACCCCCCCCCCCGCCCAGCACACTTGCCATGGGGCAGGATACACGATTCCACACGTTGTATCTAACTCCCCTATGATTTTTCAGTAACCTGGGGATCGCTCTTCAATTCCTGGAGAATGAAAGGGGAACTCTAGGAGGGCTGCCAACTCCCACTCGGGAATCCTGGAGGATTCTTCAAATGGCCTCTTACCTCCAACATCCCCGCCCCCCCATTGCTCACCTGACCTGTCCATCTTCAGTATTCCCCACCTTCCGCACCAATCAGAATGTAAACAGGCTCTTCTCTGACTGGATTATCTTACAGCCTCGAACCATGCGGTATTTGTTCTCAAGAAACATTATTTTTAGAGATGCGATTTTATTTAACGCCCCTATGATTTGTCTCCCGGGGGATGCTGGCCGCAGTGTTTTGGAGGCTGATCATTAATTCCTGGAGGCTTCAAGACAATCCTGGAGGGTTGGGTGATCCTGGGGTCTAGGCGTGGTACAGTGACGCCATAAGACCATAAGACATAGGAGCAGAAATTAGGCCATTCGGCCCATCGAGTCTGCTCCGCCATTCAATCACGGCTGATAAGTTTCTCAACCCCATTCTCCCGCCTTCTCCCTGTAACCTTTGATCCCCATACCAATCAAGAACCTATCTATCTCGGTCTTAAATACACTTAATGACCTGGCCTCCACAGCCTTCTGTGGCAATGAATTCCATAGATTCACCACTCTCTGGGGGAAGGCAGCAGTGCTTAAAACCATGAGGGATCCGGACAGAGTAGATACAGAGAAACTGCCCCCATTGGCAGGAGGTGGAGAACGAGAGGGCACCGATTTGAAGCGATTGGCAAAAGAAGCAATGGCGGCATGAGGAAAAACCTTTTTTAAGCAAAGCGTGGTTGGAACCTGGAATGCACCACTGGAGACTGTGGTGGAGGCAGGTTAGCCCGGGGGCTTTCAAAAGGATCAGCACCTGAAGAGAAAAAAAAAATGCATGGGCTAGGGGGAAAAGGCGAGTCGCTCCAGAGAGAAAACACAGACATGACGGGCCGAATGGCCTCCCTCTGTGCTGTAACCATTCTACGATCCTGTCATCCTACATCTGATATTAGCGGCTGTCTTTCCATTTTACCTTTTCTTTGCACCTGGAAGCTAAGCAATATTCAGGACAACAATGCAATTGAATGCAACAATCTACAGCCAATACACAGGCCACAGGAGATGGCCAGAGGTGGCAGTAGTCTTTTTTTCCCCTGTTTCTGTTTATCCTCACTTCTCCTTATCTCGCTTTCCTCTTCTGTATCTCGTTGTTTCTCTTCACAGTGGCCCGACGATGGAATGAGCGAATGCAGCTAAACCGGTTGATGCTAAGCCAGCCAACCTGTAGAGGGCTTTCACTGTGGCTATGAATTCCAGGGTGGCTCCCTTCATACAGTCCTTGGGCTAAAAATTCAATGAGGCACGTTAGCGGGCGCAGGGGTTGGTATGCACAGTGACCTCGTGCCCGATCGAGGCAATGCTGGCCGCTCGTCACCGCGACTGCAGTGTGCAGCCCAGCACGGAGTGTGCTGCTGACTGGCTGGGGTGCTCACCTGGAGGCCCAGGTGCATTTGCCTGCACTTCTTCAAGGCAGCCTTCACCTCATACACAGGAGGTGCATTCAGGCTACTGGAGCTGCTGGAATTGTCCCCACAAGTGTTCCACAGAAGGATGTGTAGCAGCAGGCCAAAGGGAGAGAGAGAGAGAGAGAGCGAGGGAGAGCTCCCACGTTCTCTGAGGTGGTGCTGAACAATGTTCCCTCTAAGCTGCATGGTTGTGCAGCAAGCTGAAAGTTCCCTCACAGGCCACGCACAAATTTAAATTACCGCACTTCCGCAGCCATGCGAAAGAATTTAAATTTAACCAAATCATCCACATAACCCCCCCAAATATTTAGACTGTATTAAAGCAAAATGCTGCAGATGCTGGAAATCTTCCCTGGCCCTAACCACCTCCTCTTCACCAATCTCTCTACACCTCCAACCCTCACCGGGATGGTCTGAAGGCTCTCCGCTTCTTCCTCAAACAGAGGCCCAAACAATCCCCATCCACCACTACTCTCCTCCGTCTGGCTGAACTTGTTCTCACACTGAACAATTTCCCCTTAAACTCGTCTCACTTCCTCCACATAAAAGGTGTGGCTATGGGTACCCGCATGGGCCCCAGCTATGCCTGTCTCTTTATGGGGTATGTGGAACATTCCTTGTTCCAGTCCTACTCCGGCCCCCTCCCACAACTCTTTCTCCGGTACATCGATGACTGTTTCGGTGCTGCTTCATACTCCCGTCTGTACCTGGAAAAATTTTATCAATTTTGCTTCCAATTTCCACCCCTCCATCACCTTCCCGACACTTCCCTTCCTTCCCTTGACCTCTCTGTCTCCACTTCTGGTGATAGACCGTCCGCCAATATTTCTACCTGTTTCGTGTGACGAGATGGCCGAGAGGCTAATCCATTGCGCTTTGTATACGTGGGTTCAAATCCCCCCTTCATCGTTACTTCAACAACTGTTTCTTTGTACGTGTGGTGCTTTTGGAGGCTTGTTGGTCTAGAGGTATGATTCTCACTTTGGGATTGAAATGATCATGCATATGGTCCTGGGTTCAAATCCTGGATGATTCATCATGTGTTGCCACTTGTAGTCCAAGCTGTGGGTTGCATTCTGTAGAGGAGATGATGGTGTAGTGGTAATGTCACTGGACTAGTAATCTAGAGGTCCAGGCTAATGCTCTCGGGACCTGGGTTCAAATCCCACCAAGGCTGCTGGTGGAATTTAAATTCAATTAATAAATATAAATATTCATTACAAGCCCACTAACTCCCACAGCTACAGCACCTCACACCCTGCTTCCTGTAAGGACTCCATCCCATTCTCTCAGTTCCTTTGCCTCTATGATGCCACTTTCCAAAACGGTGCTTCTGACATGTCTTCCTTAACCAAAGTTTACCACCGTGGCTGGCAGGGCCCTCAACCATGTCTGACCCATCTTCTGTGCTTCTGCCCTCACACCTCCCTCCCAGAACCATGATAGGTTCCCCCATGTCCTCACTTTTCACCACACCAGCCTCCGCCATTTCCGCCAACTCCAGCATGATGCCACCACCAAACACATCTTTCCCTCACCCACCCCTGTCGGCATTCCGTTGGGACTCCAGGACACCCTGGTCCACTCCTCCAACACCCCCAACACCTCATCCCCCTCCCATAGCACCTTCCCATGCAATTGCAAAAGGTTCAACACCTGCTCTTTTACCTCCTCACCGTCCAAGGACTCAAGCCTTCCTTCCAGGTGAAACAAAGCTTCACTTGCACCTCCTTCAATTTGGTCTACTGCATTCGCTGCTCCCAATGCGGTCTCCTCTACATTGGAGAGACCAAACGCAGACTGGGTGACCGCTTTGCAGAACACCTTCGGTCTGTCCGCAAGCATGACCCAGACCTCCCTGTCGCTTGCCATTTCAACACACCACCCTGCTCTCATGCCCACATGTCCGTCCTTGGCCTGCTGCAATGTTCCAGTGAAGCTCAACACAAACTGGAGGAACAGCACCTCATCTTCCGACTAGGCACTTTACAGCCTTCCGGACTTAACACTGAGCTCAACAACTTCAGACATGAACTCTCTCCTCTAGCATCACCCCTTTTATATCCCTTTTTTCAATACTCATTTTTATTTTTTATTCATTATTTCTTATTATTTATTATTTATTATTTTTCATTATTCATTTACTTTTTATTTTTACAAACTTATTTTTATGTATTTTCACTTTTATTCATTGTTTTATCCATACCTTTTATCCTATTTTCGATCTTTTTTCCTCACCACCGCCCCCTCTCCCCACCCCTACAAGGGCCATCAGTCACTTATTCATGTTGTTCTGTCCAGAGTGCTTACCCTTGTCCTGCTATTACCACATTCTGCTTTCTGACCTTAATGTCACTATCAGCATCTCCTTTAGCCAGTACCACTACCACTAACACCCCCTTTGTGCTTTTGTCCATGACATCTTTGTCAATCTCTCCTTTCTCCCCACCTATCGCTGGCCTTCTATCCAGCTTCACCTGCTCCACCCCCCCTTAAACAGTATCAATTTCATCACATTTTTACTTCTCTTTAGCCCTAAAGAAGAGTCATACGGGCTCAAAATGTTAACTCTGTTTTTCTCTCCACAGATGCTGTTAGATCCGCTGAGTTTTTCCAGCATTTTCTGTATTTAGACTGTATGTTGGTGCTGGAGGCTTCAGTCCATGAGGTGGAAAGGAGGAGAGATATCATGTTACCGTAGGGGGACATGCGGCCCTCCAGGCACACATGCGAGCAGAATGCAAACCAGTGGCCATGGAGATCAATTTGATGATTCTGGCCCTGTGGTCCTTGCTGCAAGGAGTTCAATGACCTAACATGAGTGGTCAAGGTAAGTGAATGCATCTTCAGATGTCACCTCTCACTCACCACACCACTGACCTCAAACACTGCTCAAAGTACACATTCCATCACTCACCCATTAGCAATCAGAACTCATGCCGAACATTCATACAGCCCAGTTCACCCTCACACACTTACCACTGCTGCCAACCTCACACCCCAAATCTCACAGCTTCCACATACTTCCGGCTATTCAGCTATGAAAGGCTCATCACCCAAACACATTGCGACACACTCACTGACGCACTTCCCTCTCTCTCGCAGGTCAAGGTGGCGCAGAACAGGAGGCGGCAGCAGCAGGGGACTGGCGGGGAGCAGAGAGGCTTGCCTCTCCTGAGCCCCTTAGAGGGGACGGCGCTCCGAATTATCAGGCCAGCAGCGACTGAGACCTTTGTACCTGGTGTTGCCAAGAACATTCGGGATGATAGTATGTTCTTGTCTTATGCACCTTCACAATTCTCACTTCACCCTCAGCCCACTATCTAGCATGAAGCACAAGCGGCAGATATTGTAACCACTGGACCTCTTGTTTTTCACCCAACCCTGCACCCCCCACTCCCTCACCCCAATTCTCACCTTCTGCATTTTTGATTTTCAGAATATCCACTTCATCGGGTATTGCGGCCTCTCTATGAAGGCTGTAAGCAAGAGCAGGCACCTGATGAAGATGCATCAACACTTTATCTGACACATGCAGCTACCAGCTCCCATATTGGGCGTTGCCTATTTTTAAAGGGCAGGTTTAGGGGCAGGACCAACATGTGGTGAGTCACCGGGTACAAGTGGGCCGCAGCACATGCCTGGGGGAAAGGATAGCAAGGGTGCCAGCTGACCAGGGGGCAAGGGCGTAGACATGGCCTGCTGCAGAGCACTCAGGTGAAGGTTTTGAAGGAAAGGTTGATGAGCGCACGTCGTTGCTCGGTGCATCGGCAGGCCTGTCACCGAGCCTATTGTCACTCTCAAGCAGCACGGAGCAGTTCGACTCCAACTTGGCACACGCCCTCACCAGAGCTCGGAGCCCACCCTTCCCGGCATGGAGTTAACGACCAGCTCCATGGCAGCGCTTGTAGACTCAGCCGTGATTCAGCGTCTAACGGCCGATGTCTGAGCTTCCATTTCGAGAGGGATTTAGTTCTACTGATGGGTGTGCCCCCCCTCGCCCCAGCCCCCAACTGTTGGGGAAACAGTGGGAGTTCCCCGTCACTTCGGGAGGCACGACCCCAGAGAGGGATGGGGTGCGGTGATGGTTAGAGGCAAGGGAAGGGTTTGGCTTTCTTTTCTGCTCTCTTGTCTGCTCGAAGGAGAACAAACCTCTCTCATTTCTCCATGTAACTGAAGCCCCGTATCCCTTTGCGTTGCATAACATAATCCTGGGTATCCAGTGTGGAAATAATTCTCCAGCTCCCAGAGTGAAGCGTGCCTATTGGGGAACACGCCCCAACCATTTCCACCACATATTCCATCCATTATGGACAGAAACTCATGGAGGGGGAAGGGACATGAATTTCCACAATGTGCTCCCACTGAGAAAACCTCCCACTAAGAGATCAAATCGAGGATGTAGCCTCATTAGTTCTCCTCTAATGTTAAGTCCCAGAAGTACAAACATGCCGCCCGATAGTTCAACGACTTTTTCTTTTGTATTTTCAGGTGGGCATGTCAGCGGGAACCATCCTCTTCCTCGTTGGCCTAGCAACAGTCACCACCGGTTACCTGGTGCCCCCCAAGATTGAAGGCATCGGAGAGGCTGACTTTCTCGTTGTGGACAAGCATGCCGTCGAGTACAACGAGGCCCTGGAGGTCAGCAAGCTGGTCGGCGCCATCCTCTTCAGCGTGGGAGGGACGGCAGTAGCAGCGTGCGTTCTGGTCCTGACCTTTTCCAGACACCCCCCCAGAGATGAAGAGAGACAGTTCTCGCCGATCCTGAAGGAAGGGCCGCTTGAAACGAAGCATAAAACGGTTCTAAAGACTGGGTCGCCGGGAGATACCCAATTCCCTGTTAGCTTGTCAAGAGTACAAAGTGTCCAACCCAAGACGGGAACCTGAGGGCCCACCCCCAAGCCCTTATGGAACAGGTCTTCTTTATAACACGAATTCCAATGTGAAGCCCTAATCAAACGATCACACTTACATAGATTGGCTTTATAGTGGGATTCTTTATGAATGTGAAGAGGTTTCTGGCTGATCTGAATATTTAGTCCTCACCCCTTTCTGAACCCCAACCCTGCACTCCACTAACCCAGGGATGTTCTAATTTAACACCTATCTCGGCAAAATCTGCGAACTTGACATTTTCTTTCCTGGCCCCTTGTGCATTCCCGATTTTCATCGCTCCACACTGGTGGCCATGGCTTCAGCTGCCTGGGCCCTAAACTCTGGAATTCCCTCCCGAAACTTCCCTACCTCCCTCTTCTCCTACAAGATGCTCCCCTTTGGCCAAGTTTTTGACCACCTGCCCTTAGTATCTCCTTATGGCTCAGTGTTAAACTTTGCTCCATTCATGCTTCTGTAAAGTGCCTTGGGATGTTTTACAATGTTAAAGGCACTAAACAAATAGAACTTAATATCGTTGCAGTTGGTTTTCTTCCCAGCATAAGCATTTGGCAAAGGAGGATGTCTTTGGTTCAAAGACTAGTAGGATAATGTGGCGAGTCATGGCATTGCCAAGTGTCCCATGAGTGGCTGCTCTGCTTATAAATGAGTTAAGCTTGACAACAGCCTCTTTAACAAACCTCCACACCTTTTAATTACCGGTTATAATTGCTAGCCATGTGGTAATTCAAGGGACATAAATGGGAGCAAATTTACCATCGGTAAATCAATTGGATTGTTCAACAAAAGAAGCCTTATCATCTGCTCTCCAGCTTTCACTTGGAAAATTTGATTCTTTAATTGCAGGTTTTTTTCCAGACCAAAAAGTTGTGAAGGGCATAACAAGCAACAGTAATGCAAGAGAGTGGCTTGGGGCGATAATGCAACGCTCCTCTGGATCAATGCAGGATTTGCCTTCTGGAATGCACTGTCAGGAAAGGTGGTGGAGCCAGATTTTTCCAAAGATGCCTCCACTAGGGGGCCATAAATATAATACAATCACTAATAAATCCAATAAAGAATTCCGGAGAAATACCTTAACCCACAGAGTGGTTAGAATGTGAACACTGCATGTGGTTGAGGTGAATACCATAGATGAGTTTAGAGAGAAACCAGATAAACATACAAGGTAGAAAGGAGTAGAATGATATGATTTGATGGATGGGAAGAGGCTTGTGTGGCGAGCTAAGACCAGATAGGCCCAATGGCCTATTTCAGTGCTGCACATTCTATCAAATTCTACATGAAAAGGAATTGTAAATATGCTCGAAAAGCAGAAATTGACAGGGCTGTGGGGAAAAAAGCAAGGGGATTTCTTCTTGTATGACTCTTCCACAGTGTCAGCACAGATGAGATGGGCAGAAAGGCCTCCTCCTGGCTGTATAATTCTATGGCTTCCTGACTCCAGGATTCCATAATCACTGATTCTAACTAGCCTCCCATTCCAGAGCACTCTTTGCTGCTGAAACCATGGGCGATTAGCGCATTTTAAAAAAAAATTCATTTTATGGGCATCGCTGGCTAGGCCAGCATTTATTGCCCATCCCTAACTAACATGCCCTTGAGAAAGCATGTGAAGAGCTCACAGAGGTAATGTGTGGTCAAACCTGAGGCTTGTGTTTTTAGAGCAGCTCAAAGCCCTGGGATGAAAATGTGTCCTTTTGAGGCGTGTATCGAATTCCCTTGGAAAATGCTGCTTCCACCATCTTTCAGACAGCGCATTCCAACTCACTGCTTAAAAAGGACTCTTCAACTCCCCTCTTTTTTTCTTGACAATTGTAAACCTCTCTCCTCTGATTACTGACACCCCCTCACCCCTCAGGGTAAACGGTCTCTCCTTATTTACTCTCATCAAAACCCTGTATCGTTTTGAAGACCTCCCCCCACTACTAAATCTCCTCTTAACCTTCTCCGTTTCGAGGCGAACGATCCCAGCTTTTCTAGTCGTGCTGCATAACTAAAACCCTTCGTTCTGACATAATTCATGATACCTTCCCCTGGGCCCTTTCCTCTAGGTTACAATCTCCTGTTGGTTACAGACTTAGAACCAATTTATGAAATACTGGGCCATATTTTCCAATTCCTGCACCTGAGTATTTTTGACAAAAGGAAATAAAGAAAATTTCTGATGGGAAGTTACACCATCATTGAGAGCTTGCCCCAATTCCACGCCTAATAATCAAAATGGATATAAAATCAGATGAGGCTCCATTTCTGGTGTCCAATTTTCCCTCTTTTCGTTCTGCCCAGGTCACACAGACAGAAAATTCTCTCTCTCCTCCGCCCCATGTCCAGGCCTCTTGAAAGCAGTTCAGAGAAGGTTCACTTGGCTGATTCCTGGGTTGAAGGGGTTGTCTCATGAGGGAAAGATTGAGCAGGTTGGGCCTATGCCCATTGGAATCCAGAAGAATGAGGTGATCTGATTGAAACATGTAAGATTCTGAGAGGGCTCGACAGGGTAGATACTGAAAGGATGTTTCCCCTCGATGGGGAATCTAGAACTAGGGGGCGTGGTTTAAAAATAAAGGGTTTCCCATTTAAGACTGAGGTGAGAAGAAATTTCTTCTCTCAGATGTCGTTAGTCTTTGGAACTCTCTTCCCCAGAGAGCAGTGGGGTCTGGGTCATTGAATATATTCAAGGCCGAGTTAGACAGATTTCTGATCTACAAGGGTGACAAGGGTTATGGGGAGCAGGAAGGAAAGTGAAATTATGGCCACAACCAGGTCAGCCGCGATCTTCTTAAATGGGGGAGAAAGCTCGATGGGCTGAATGGCCTACTTCTGCTCCTGTTTTTTTTAGTGAACTTATATGTTCCACAATGTCAATATGTATATACATTTCCTGCCCCATTTTCATGAAGGGGCTTGTGCAGTTTAAGAGACAAAAGAATTAAAAAGGCAGACAAAGTAATTTCACAACAAGAGTGTTTCCATTGGTTACTGATGTTGCGCATTAGAGTTGCCAACCCTGGGCTTATTCCTGAAGGTGTGGTCACATGACCTCCTGCCGCCAACTGCCCCGCCTCCACTCTCCCACCATTGGTTGCTTGACATGTCCATCCCCACATCATCCCGCCCTCCCACACCAATTGGAAAGCCAATAAGACGTTTCATTAATCGATTGGAATGATTCTGGGATCATCCGATGAGTCAAAGAGCCTTTAATTGCCCAAACGTTTGCAACTAATGAATAAAAATTTCAAAGATTTTATTTTTTTAGTTTGCTTTAATGCCCCTGTGCTTTTTTTTTTCCCCTAGCAGTAGTCTGGAGATTAATCTTTAATCGCTGGAGACTCCAGGACAATCCTGGAGAATTGGCAGTCCTGGTTACACAGCGTTACTTCAACCCTATGGTGCACTGTGTTCCCCATCCCCATGACCCTGGACACCTCAGGGCTGCCTTGAGTCCAATAAATGTTCTCGGAGCCTGAAGCTACCATGGATTCTGACCACTGCAGCGCGTACAACCACAGCAGCTGCTTTGAGGCTTCATCACTTGACCTGTTCCATTAAGGGCAACGGATTCTCAGATAAAGATGTACACTGAAAACGCACCTCCCAATGGGCAATGTATTAAAGCAACCCAATCGCAGCGGACTCCATCTACATTCTGAAATTATTCTTGGCCGCAACTTCATGAAAATAAATATAAAATAAAAATAAATGTATTGCTGCCGACTGCAGGCACAGAGTTTTTGTGTGTTTACTGAGATTTCTCTCTTTATTCGCCATTCAAAGTTCTCTTGCCTTTTCAACCACTTATTCTTTTTTCAATGTTTCTCCATCTCTTCCTCTTGCTTCAGGGCAGGTGGGGGAAGGGGAGGTCTGAGAGAGGATGTATCCGCACTTGAGTAAATCCCCTGTCAGTCGTGCCCTGAGACCACACTGCTGTCAGTGAGTGGGATTCATTTTGCGTCCATAATGTGTGTGGCGCAACTATTCTCCACTTACTGCATTTTACTGGGGAAATACTCCTGGAAATTTCACCCTGCTGCCATCCCAGCAAACTGCTTTTCCAGAGACCCAGAACTAAATTGTCCATTTGGGGAAAGGAATGGGGAGGATGGAACGTGTCAGCCAATGAGTTGGCAGGATGGGATATTACAGCAAATGGAGTCCATTTTACAGCAAGTTGTCAATTCACTTAGCAAACAGTCTACAGGGTCTATTTCAATAGAGTATCTTTGCACTACAGCAAACGGAACTCATGACCATAGCTACAGCAACATCTCCCAGGAAAGGCAGGATTATTACTCCAGCAAAATGCAATGAGTGGAGAATAGTTACATAATAAACATTAAGGGTGTAAAACCGTTCCCAGTCTCTTACAGCTGTGTGACCTCTGGCAGTGATTGACAGGGGAATTTCCCCAAATGTCTCTTGCTCCCTGAGGCAGCTCTGTGCCTTCAGGGAGCTTTCACTGAGCGCACCACCCCCCCCTGCGCACGCACGCACTCCGGCGCTCGTGTTGCTCCCGCCCCCATCCAGGCAGCGCCGAGGTTATCAGCACACGTTTCACGCTGGCTGGACATTAATGGGCCAGGACTTGTGATATCAATTCCTTTCCCACATCACTTAGCTCTGTGCCCGTTTCCCATGTATATTTCCCTGGATGGGCACAGGTGCGGTCACATCAGCAGGGGCTCAGTGAGTAGGTGTACCAACCCGGATACTGAGCCAGACCAGGTGTGAAGTGTCAAAAACCTGCCTACGCTGAGATTGTTCAGCTCAGCTAGAACAGCAGTCAGGGCGGTGCAATTAGCCTCAGCACCTCTCAGGACGGCCGATTCAGTCAAGGGTCACTTTTTCCATCACTATCCACTGTTCAGTTGTAATTCAGTTCATGGCACTCTCTCTCTTCTTAAGGTTGTGGGTTCAGGTCCCACTCCAGCGGCATGAAAGCAAGACCTAAGGTTGGCACTTAAGTGCAGTGCTATCATAATGAAGTGTTAATCTGAGACCCTGCCTGCCATCTCAAGTAGACATAAAAGATGCCATGGCTCTATTTCAACAAAGGTCAGAGTGCATTCTCCCTGGTGCCCTGGCCGTCATTTACCCCGTGACCAACATCTTTAAAACAGATGATCTAGTCAGTATCACATTGCTGTCTGTGGGACCTTGCCAGGCACAAATTGACTGCCGTGCTTCCTATGTTACAACAGTGACTACACTTCAGAAGGTTCTTCATTGGCTGTAAAGCACTTTGGGATGTCTTGATGTCACAAAGGGCATTATATAAATGCAAATTCTTTCCTTTAGTCTGGCGGCAAATTGAGTGAGCACAGCATCAGACTCCGTTGTGAAGACTTCCATGCTGGAAGAGCTAACACTTAGGGTGAGATTTTTTTTAAATTCTTTCACGGGACATGGGCGACGCTGGCTAGACCAACACTCTGTTGCCCATCCCTAGTTGCCCTTGAGAAGGTGGTAGGTGAGCTGCCTTCTTGAATCACTGCAGTCCATGTGGTGTAGGTACACCCACAGCGCTGTTAGGGAGGGGAATCTTAACTCACACAAAACCCATTCACTCCTGCAGGGTTAAAATTGTACTCTTTTACTACTTCTGTGTCTGTGGGCAGTGCTTTCATTTTAGACGTCGCAGCTTACAGAATGTTGGAAATTTCTCCTGACAAGCTGACAGATTTGGGAGCCGCCCGCTTATTTCAATGCACGGAACATTCCGGATTGCTGCCTAGCCGCAGACTCAGGTAACTTAGAGGGAATATTGGCCTGGGCTCACATACATGTGAATGGGATGTGTGACAATGGGCAGCGTCCTCCCAGAGTTCCACTAAGTGCGGTAGCGGGCGGGTAAAATGGAGTCCTACCCACCGATGAAAATGGCGGGTTTTCGCACCGTATCGTCCTGAGCCCGCCTCATTATATATTCACTCCCGCAAAACACGCCGTTTCCATGGCGGGCGAGCTCTCATTCGCCCGCCCGCCATCACCCCGCTGTTGCATTGTGCCGGCCGCCATCTTTAAAAGGCAGCCGCCCGCAAAACGCTCATCGCCACCAGCTCACCACCGCTGTCTGGGAGACATGGCCAGCAAAGGCAAAAAGACAGCAGCCCCCCCAGCTTCAATGACGGGTCCCTCGAGCGACTGCTGGATGCCGTGGAGGCCCGCCGGGATGTGCTCTACCCCCGCTCTGGCCGCAGGATGGGCAGCAATGTCACCAACCCGGCTTGGGAGGTGGTGGCAGAGGTGGTCAGCGCCAACGCCCTGCAGAGGAGGACAGCCACCCAGTGCCGCAAGAGAGTGAATGATCTCCTCTGTTCCGCCAGGGTAAGTCACTGTTTTCATCAAGCCCTACTCACAAACCCATCCCACACCCACAGGGCCCTCACTCACTGCCAGTGCAAGGGACAAGGGACGTCACCATTCACTCTTTCACACACACTCATTGTCCTCATCCCATCCATGGGACCACTCACCACCCACACAGGCCAGGCATACTTATCACCTGGCCCGGCAGGAGCCCTGATACATTCTCCCCATCTCTATCCATGCAGGACAAACTGGCTCACAACAGGAGGGATAAGTCGCAGACAGGTGGAAGGATGCCGGAAATCAAAGTTCTGACAGAATTCGAAAACAGAGTCATCCAGCTGGCCGGCGATGACCGGGACCGGTCCTGTGCTGACGGTGAGGTCAGCGCTGCTCTACCAAGTGAGGATCCAGCAGTGCAACATCCATCAGACAACAATGCTGTGAGTGATGTGTCCTGTTTCACAGGCCACAGCCAGGCACTAACTATCTCTCCTTGCTTCCGCAGGCACATCTGGGAAACAGTCGACAGGGTCCATGACCCAAGTCCTCCAATCAATCCCCGAAGAAACCTCTGAAGAGGAATCTGAAGGCACCCTCCCTGAAGACCTGTCACAGCGCTCACCCACACCCTTCACCAGCGCAGAGACACACACCTCGGTGGGACCCAGCTTTAGGATAGCCTCAGGATCACAATCTGGTGAGTACATCGCACTGTCTGATCCACAGCAGGGGAAGCAGGGTCTTCCCAGGTCCCCGGCACTCGGGGGACTGCCGGAGGCCAGAACGTTGCTGAGTCCGAGTCAGATGATGAGTCTCTGGACTCACAGTTGCTGGAGCTGCAAAGGCAAGCTCGGGTACAACAGGAAGGGATGTCCGCTGCACTCCTCAGATTGCAAGGCACAATGGAGGAGTCCATCCACCTTCAGGCTGAGGTGATAGCACCAGCATTGCAATGCACTGAGGCCAAAACTGTCAAGATGGTGGCCGCCATGGAGACCTTGGTCCAGGATGTTTCTCCTGCACTGCTGCTCGGGCTTAACTCCATCGCTGATGCCATAGTTGGCCTCCAACAGTGTGTATGCGAGAGAGGTGCTGGGCAACTCAGTCTCACTCCAGCTGCCCCTTCTGCTCACGGGGTCAGCCAGGGGTCCTCTGGCACCCTCTGGGAGTGACCGGCCCATCTGAATCCCCTCTTCCTGTGACCTCCGCAGACCCAGCTTTCCAGTTACACAGGCTGAGGAGGGTGCCACTGCCACACAGCAGGACCCCGAAAGTAGGCCGGGGCCCTCCAAGTCTCGGCCCTCCAGAGGACACCCACCAAAGTCATCACAGACAGGGCGTCACAGTCAGCAGGCTGCCTCCACCTCCGCTCTAGATGTCTGGAGAGCACCAAGATGTAACTGCAGGGTAAGGAAAGTTAGGTAAAAATAGTTGCACAGCCTGGGTACGAGTGTTAATCACTTGTACACACTATTCACTATTGTCAATAAACTCCTAAGAATGTCTCCCTGTCTGTGGCTCCTTGTCCTGATGAGCAGTGTTCTTGTCACTCAGTTGTGAAACCTTTCTGCACAAGATAAAGGCAGGTGTCTCAGTCCAGGGCCTCTTCCCTGTGTCTGTGCAGCCTTCAGACCAAAGTGATGGTCCGGCACTCACACTCCCTGGACACATCACTGATGCCTGCACCTCAGTGGTGCTGGTCATTGCTGCCAGAATGTAATGGGCAGGTGCCAGAGAGTTCTCTCATTCTCTCAGCACCTTTCAGGTGGGGCTGGCCCCCATCACACCAGCATCTGTGACCAGTGATGCTGTGTAACAGCTCCTGAAGGGCTGAGGCGCTGAATGCGGACACAGCATCAGATACATGTAAAGTTTCATGGTTGCATCTCTGTGATGGGCCTGATCATGGAGCGTAATCGAGCTGCCCTCGGCCAGACAGGAGCCAGACATTCTCAGAGGCCATGTGAAGATCTATGGAGTGTCCTCACTGCATATTGTCATCATCCTCCTGCGATCGAGTGACTGTTAGGGTCTCCACTGCATCTCCATGACAGGAGCATTCTCACAGAGGGTATTGGCACTGAGATAAGCCAGGCTGGAGTCAAACGTTCACAACTGCGATGTGAGGATTCATGGGGACACCTCACAGTGTGTCATCATCATCCTCCACAAATCTGGCAGCTATGAGGGCCTCCCGGGTGCGCCTGCCTCGTCAAGCCAGTGCGAAAGCCTCATCCCATCTTCGTCACCACCGAGGACCCCCTCACCCTCATCCCCATCAGCGCCCTCCTCATCGGAGGAGACCTCCAGCTCCTCCAACTCCTCCTCAGACAGGTCCTCCCCCCGTTGCAGCGCCAGGTTGTAAAGGGTGCAGTAGACGACGATGATGCGTGACACCCTCTGTGGACTGTATTGCAGGGCTCCACTAGACCGGTCCAGGCACCGGAACCGCATCTTCAGCATCCCGATGGTCTGCTCCACCAAGTTGTGAGCTGCTGCATGAGCCTCATTATAACGTCGCTCTGCTGCAGGCTGAAGCCGCCGCACGGGTGTCATCAGCCACGGCCTCTGTGGGTAGCCCTTGTCACCGAGGAACCAACCCTGCAGCCTCTGTGGACCCTGGAAGACTGCAGGGATCTGCGAGTGGCTCAAGATGTACAAGTTGTGCACACTCCCTGGAAACTGTGCGTACACCTGCAGGATGTGTTTCTGGTGGTCTTATACCAGCTGTACGTTCAGTGAGTGGAAGCCATTGCAGCTGATGAAGTCCACAAAGTGTAGCGACGGAGACCTGAGCACCACATGAGTGCAGTCAATCGCACCCTGTACCTGTGGGAATCCCAAGATCAGGGCGAATCTAATGGCCCTTGCATCCTGGTTGTCCCGGTCCCGGGCAAAATGCACAAAGTTGTGTGCCATGGAGAAGATGGCATCCGTGATTACATGGATGCATTTGTGGGTGGCGGATTGTGATGTCCCACAGATCTGTGGAGCCCTGAAAGTAGCCACTGGCATAAACATTGAGCACCGTGGTCACTTTCACAGCCTCTGGCAGTGGATGCCCTCTTGGCGCCAAGTCCTGCAGTAAGTGGCAGATGTGAGCCACCAGGCCCCTAGACATGCGCAGTCAACAGCGACACTGGTTCTCAGTCGTCTGCAGGAATGGCAGGTGGTGTCTATAGACCCTGGGTGTCGCTAGGCGCTGACCAGCCACGGCTCACTGTCACTCCTGGGCAGTGTGTGCGGGAGCCCCTGTTGCCCCTTCATGAGGTTGCTGATCCTGCCTTTACACAGCCAGGAGCCTCAGTCACTCTCTCCTCTGTCTTCTACGGTCTCTCTGGGCCATCAGGCACACAGCTGGGTCACCAGGATCCATGATGCTGATGTGGTCCTCCTGCAGCATGAAAGAGAGAGAGAGAGACTTGGTTATCATGGCTGCACTTAGCACCTTTCCTGGCCCTGTATGACTGCCCCTTAACGCTTCCTGGAGTGTGCTGGTCACCCCTCGGATGGCCAGAGATGAGTGCACTGCATGGCTTCTCTGTCAACCTGTGACATGGGGGACACTGGTCCAAACCGGGATGCTGAGATTGCAACGGGCTGTGAGCACCTCCAGCAGTGACTGCTACATGGCCAGTGTTGGCGAGGAGATTGTACAACGTGCGCAGTCCAACTGCTCCGCAGTCCAGTAAAGTGGTGGTGGACTCGAAGCCTGTGCTGGAGGGTTGTGGGGGGTGCAGGGGTGTAAGGTATGGAGTGCTTTGTGGCCCTTTAGTGCCTCCGCGTTGCTTGTGTGGGTGGGCAGGCTAGAAGCCCGACCCCAACCATATCACTGTGGCTGCACCTGATCTGCCTCAGTGGCAGAGGCCTGGTCAGTTTATACAGGCGTCCCTAATGCCTGGCCACTTCCCTCACTTACCCTGACCCCCACCTCGATTGCCTGTGCGCGGGATGCAGCGCCAGGGCAGCACTTGACCCGCCCCCAGCAGTCGTCTCCGAAGCTGGCCCCGTTCTAGCCCCTAGGCACCCCCTGCCCCTCAGCAGTTGCCTGTGGGGCCAGGCATCAGTTTCCCCCCACCCCCCCGGCGCCCCTGAGGCCTGTAAACAACAGGCGAGCTGTGGAGAACGCTGCCGCTCACTCACCTCACTTCCCCTCAAAGTGAAGGACGCCAAGTGCACATCACCTGCGCGCTGTTGTGAAACACGTCGGCGTGCTTTCCCGCTGAAGTGGACGGGCGATACGGCGGGGGTCCAAGAGCCTGGCGGGATGGCCTTTTAATTCTATGCTGATGTATTACAATTAGTTCCTCGCCGACCGACGGCAGGAAATGCCTTCACACTTTCGTGGTGCGGGTCCCGCCATATTTTCCACACACGCCCGCCACCAGCCGGCTCAGAAAATTCCGCCGAATATTTATGTAATCGGCTCCCCAGAGCCACTGAGGGAGGAAGATGGGTATTCACATTGCTCAATTACTGAGGTATTTTACTTGACATGTTCTCAGTCCCATCTATACAGGTTGATGTGCTGTCAGTGGTGTGTCTAAAGGGATAATAATACAACTGTCTAAGTTAACACTGATACCAGCCTTTAAGTGTCCAGCTACAATGTAAACTATTCATCATCTGAGGAGTCAAGTCTTGCCTTGACAACACAATGAATAAGTGTGAGGTGATACGCTTTGGAAGGAGTAACTTGACTAGGAAGTTCTGAGGAACAAAGGGACCTTGGCGTGTGTGTCCATAGATCTCTGTAGGCAGAGGGGCATGTTAGTGGGGTGGTGAAAAAGGCATATGGGACACTTGCCTTTATCAATCGAGGCATCGATTACAAAAGTAGGGAGGTCATGTTGGAGTTGTATAGAACCTTGGTGAGGCCACAGCTGGAGTACTGTGTGCAGTTCTGGTCGCCACATTATAGGAAGGATGTGATTGCACTGGAGGGGGTGCAGAGGAGATTCACCAGGATGTTGCCTGGGATGAAACATTTAAGTTATGAAGAGAGGTTGGATAGAATTGGGTTGTTTTCGCAGAGAAGAATGAGGGGCAACCTGATCGAGGTGTACAAGATTATGAGGGGCATGGACAGGGTGGATAGGGAGCAGCTGTTCCCCTTAGTTGAAGAGTCAGTCACGAGGGGACATAAGTTCAAGGTGAGGGGCAGGAGGTTTAGGGGGGATGTGAGGAAAAACTTTTTTACCCAGAGGGTTGTGATGGTCTGGAATGCACTGCCTGGGAGGGTGGTGGAGGCAGTTTGCCTCACATCCTTTAAAAAGTGCCTGGATGAGCACTTGGCACATCATAACATTCAAGGCTATGGGCCAAGTGCTGGTAAATGGGATTAGGTAGGTAGGTCAGGTGTTTCTCACGTGTCGGTGCAGACTCGATGGGCTGAAGGGCCTCTTCTGCACTGTGTGATTCTGTGATTAATGAAAAAGTTTAACTAAATTTGAGTCACTGGGTGGAATGTTCCAGTCTCCCCCACCTGCCCGCCCCAGCCCCGAAGGCTAGTTTAGTGGGGAGTGGCAGGGGCGGGGCGGGGGGAAACAATGCAGCGGGAATTCAAAAATCTGTTTCCCTCTAGCGTAAAATGCCGGCGGGAACGTGAGCTCCCACCCATCACGGCGGGTCAGCATTCCTGCATGAGGCCGGCACGATCCCGTTCCACATCCCGTTAATGGGATGCAGGCGAAGGACCGACCAGAACTGTCCCCCGCCACCCCTATCCGATGGTCTGTGCCCCCGGCAGGGTATCACGCCAGTCCGGGACACGTTCGGACCAACGTGGGGCATGTACACATTGGACATACCTGCAGGAAGGCCTGGGGCAGCTTGCGGAGTTCATAACGGAAGCCGGAGGACTCCAGCGACCGGACCCTTGGAACACCACGTGCAGCAGTGGGTGAGCGGAGCATCGACCAGGTGGACCTCCTAAATTCAGGACCTCCCAAGAGGCGGATCTTCACCTTCAACAGTGGGCAAGTTGATGTCCGGACGCGTCTTAAATATGGCACCCAGATATGATGGCGGGACGCACACCAACCAGCCAGCCGGCCCTGCCGCGAAAAATGTCAGGAAGCCCCCGGCTGCATCATTATTTAGGCCAGGATTGCACGATGCAGTGTGAACTCCCACTGGCCTCCGTGGAGGGAAACACTCCCCATTCCCGCCCCTGCCATAGAACCATAGAAAAGTTACAGCGCAGAAGGAGGCCATTCAGCCCATCTTGTCCATGCCAGCCCGAGGGCACCCAGGTGCCCTTTCTAATCCCACCTTCCTGCACCCGGCCCATAGCCCTGCAGCTTACAGCACTTTAGGTGCAGGTCCAGGTACTTTTTAAAAGACTTTAAAGTTTCTGCCTCTACCACCAACTTGGGCAGCGAATTCCAGACACCCACTACCCTCTGCATAAAAAAGTTCTTCCTCATGTCCCCCCTACACCTTCTGCCACTTATCTTGAATCTATGTCCCCTGGTTCTAGAATTCTCCATCAAGGGAAACAATTTTATCCTGTCCACTCTATCTATTCCCCTCATAATTTTGTACACCTCAATCAAGTCACCTCTAAGCCTTCTTTGTTCTAAGGAAAATAACCCCAATCTATCCAATCTCTCCTCGTAGCTACACTTTTCTAACCCTGGCAACTTTCTTGTAAACCTCCTCCGCACTCTCTCCAGAGCTATAACGTCCTTCCTGTAACGTGGTGACCAGAACTGCACACAATACTCCAGTTGTGGGCTCACCAGTGTTTTATACAATTCCAACATTATATCCTTACTTTTATATTCTATACCTCTGCCAATGAAGGAGAGCATTCCATATGCCTTCTTTACAACCTTGTCTACTTGAACTACTGCCTTCAGGGACCTGAGTACTTGTACACCAAGATCTCTCACTTCATCTACCCCTCTTAGTATATTCCCATTTATTTTTAATCCCTGTAACTGTTTGACCTCCCTAAATGTATGACCTCACATTTCTCTATGTTAAAATCCATCTGCCACTTTACCGCTCACTCCACCAACCCATCTATATCGTTTTGGAGATTATGGCTATCCTCCACAATATCCACTACTCGGCCAATCTTTGTGTCATCTGCAAATTTCCCAATCGTGCCCCCCACGTTCATGTCCAAATCGTTAATATATAACACAAACAGCAAGGGTCCCAACACCGAGCCCCGTGGAACACCACTTGAGACAACTTTCCATTCACAAGGGCATCCATTGACCATTTCCTTTTGTTTCCTGTTACAAAGCCAACCTTTTATCCAGTTCGCCACATTACCCTGAATCCCATGGGCTTTTACTTTCCTGACCAATCTGCCATGTGGGACCTTGTCAAATGCCTTGCTAAAATCCATGTACACAACATCCACTGCACTACCTTCATCAACCCTTCTTGTCACTTCCTCAAAGAATTCAATCAAATTTGTGAGGCAAGACCTTCCTTTAACAAATCCATGCTGACCATCCCTGACTAGTCCATGCCTTTCCACATGACAGTTAATCCTATCTCTCAGGATTGATTCTACTAATTTGCTCACCACCGATGTAAGACTAACTGGCCTATAATTGTTTGGCATTTCCTTTGACCCCTTTTTAAACAATGGAACTACATTTGCATTTCTCCAGTCCTCCGGTACCTCCCCTGTATCTAATGAAGATTGGAAAATCATCCTCAGAGCATCTGCTATCTCCTCCCTGACTTCCTTCAGCAGCCTCGGAAACAACACATCTGGCCCTGGTGACTTATCAACTTTCAAGGATTTCAACCCTTCGAGTACTTCCTCTCTCTTTATGACTATCCTGTCCAATATCTCGCAGTGTTCCCCTTGGACTACTATATCTACATCCTCCCCTTTCTATGTAAACACGGAGACAAAATATTCATTCAAAATCCCTTCCCACAGCCTCTGCATCTACACACAAGTTTCCATCTTCATCTCTGATAGGACCCACTTTTTCCTTAACTAACCTTTTAGCATTAATGTATTGGTAAAACATCTTTGGGTTATCTTTAACTTTACTTGCTAATCTTTTCTCATGCTCTCTCTTGATTTCCTTATTTCTTTTTTCACTTCGTCCCTGCACTTCCTATATTCGTCTAGGCTATCTGCAGTGCTTAGTTCTTTGTGCCTATCGTACGCTTTCTTTTTCTGTTTGATCTTCCCCTGTATTCCTCTAAACAACCAGGGGGTCTAGATTTGACAGTACCACTTTTATTTTTGTAGGGCACATGTCTACTTTGTACAATTAGGATCTCTTTTTAGTGCTTCCCACTGGTTTTCCACTGTTTTATCTTCCAGCAGTGCTGTCCAGTCCACCTCAGCCAAGTCCCTTCTCATTTCTGCAAAATTTGCCTTCCCCCAGTTCAAGACTCTTACTCCAGCCTTATCTCTGTCCTTTTCCATGGTAATGCTAAATCTAACTGAATTGTGATCACTGTCCCCGATATGGTCGCCAACTGTCACTTCACCCACCTGTCCTTCTTTGTTCCCCAAGACTAGGTCTAGAATTGCATCTCCTCTTGTTGGGTTTGTCACTAATTGGTTGCTACAGGACTTAGTCCCAGAATGAATAATTCCACCCATTGTATCCTGAGTTTGTGCACTCCTTCACGAAGAAGGCAATCCATATAAAGTTATTCTTAATTTCCTTTTGAATCTTGATAAAGAAGGTCCATGAAATGGAACATAAGGTGTAGTAGTCTTGTTTTGCCAATCGGTGGTAGTGTAGTACAATTATTGTTCGACTGACTCTGTCTCATCCATTATATCACTATCTCCGAATGCCTCATGTGTTCAGCATTTTATCCTTCCCAGCCACTGGGAGTGCATGAGGACAGTATTTTCGGGGCATCATACCTAGCACAAAGGAAGGTGGTTGTGGTTGTTGGAAGTCAATCACCTCAGCTGCAGGAAATCACTGCAGAAGTTCGTCAACCATCTTCAGTTGCTTCATCAATGACCTTCCCTCCATCATAAGGTCAGAAATGGGGATGTTCGCTGACAATTGCACAATGTTTAACACCATTCGTGACCCCTCAGATACTGAAGCAGTCCATGCCCAAATGCAGCAAGGGCTGGACAACAGCCAGGCTTTGACTGACAAGTGGCAAGTAATATTCATGCCACACAAGTGTCAGGCAATGACCATCGCCAACAAGAGAGAATCCAACCATTGCCCCTTGACATTCAATGGCTTTACTATCACCGGATCCCCCACTATCAACATCCTGGGGGTTATCATTGACTGAAACTGAACTGGACTAACCATATAAATACTATGGCTACAAGAGCAGGTCAGAGTAACTCATCTCCCGACTCCCCAAAGCCTGTCCACCACAAGTCAGGAGTATGATGGAATAACCTCTATTTGCCTGGATGAGTGCAGCTCCCACAACACTCAAGAAGCTCGGCACTATCCAGGACAAAGCAGCCCGCTTGATTGGCAGCCCATCTGCAGACATTTACTCCCTCCACCACTGAAGCACAGTAGCAGCAATGTGTACCATCTACCAGAAGCACTGCAGGAACTCACCAAGGCTCCATCAACAGCACCTTCCAAACCCATGACCACTACCGTATAGAAGGACAAGGGCAGCAGGTAGATGGGAACACCACTCACCATCCTGACTTGGAAATATATCACCGTTCCTTCACTGTCGCTGGGTTAAAATCCTGGAACTCCCTCCCTAACAGCACTGTGGGTGTACCTACACCACAGGGACTGCAGCGTTTCAAGAAGGCAGCTCACCACCACTTTCTCAAGGGCAATTAGGGATGGGCAATAAATGCTGGCCTAGCCAGTGAAGCCCACATCCCTTGAATGAATTTTAAAAAGCCACAATAATAAGGAGTAAGGTATTGATTAAAGATGATCGGGGCGCAGGGCTGGGGTTGTTGGGGGGGCCGGGGGTGGGGGGTGGGGTGGGGGGGTGTTGTGTGGGAGGATGGGGAATACCAATCAGTGCAAAGTGCTATGTATTTGAATACAACCACCTGAAGATGATAAAAGATGTGCAATGCCAGGGTAACACAGGCTCTCTATCACACATTGGGCAGTGCCAGGGTAACATAGGCTATCTTTAAATTCCTGGGCAGTACCTGAGTACCACAAACTCTCTATAACAACTTGGGCATTCCTAGGATAACTCCCTGGGTAGTGCTAGGGTAATACAGAGTTTCTGTCACACATGCTCCACCAAGATCCCTGGGATGCCCATGGCCAGTGTAGCCGAGAGTGCCTCTCATTCTCTGGACAAGGGCCAATGTAACACAGGGTCACTGGGCAGCAATCGAGATTTTGAGTTCAGGTTGATTTTACCCTCTCTCAGCCAGAGTTATTGAAGCTCTAGTAAGTTTCTTTTCACTGTCAAGGCTATCAACGAACTCAGCACTGACAGACAATCAGTTTGAAACTGTGTTTGTCTGTCCAACTCAATTTGACAGATTGCTGTGCATTTCCCAATAGGGCCATTCCGTGGAGCTAGTGACAAGATTCTCAATGAAGGTTGCTCACTCACTATAATTAAAAGCTCAACATTGTGCAACACTGGATTCTTACAAATGCCTTAGTGTGAATTCCCGATAAATAAATGAATAAAAGAATGCGAATAAAAGATTATTCACTGTTTACAGGAATTGAGGACAACCAATCCATGATTTAATTCAAGATGAATTATTTCCTGCTGGGTGAGCTAACTATTCCAGTGCTTTCCCAGCAAATACTATGCACTCCACAAGCTTCAGCTCAGCTGAAACTCTGCTGCCCGTATCCTAACCCTCACCAAGTCCAACTCAACTACAGTCCTTGCCGGCCAGTACATCGACTCCCATCCGCCAATGCCTAGAATTTAAAATTTCTATTCAATCTTTGCCTGCTTTATGCTTATGTAAAGTGCCTGAAGACATTGGGCCATGTTAGAGTTGCCACATAAAATTATTATTGTGGTGTACTGTAAGGATTGTATTTCTAATCTTAAATGCTAATGGCCCAGTCACTTGCTGTGTGGCTTCAGAAGCTCAATGTTTCATGACCTACAGACCCCAACCTTAAACGAGTGACCCGGTAGGGTGTACTTGTGTTATATTTGACCCAAAACGCTCTATTTCTCTCTTCACAGATGCTGCCAGACCTGTTGAGTTTTTCCAGAGCGTCCTGCTTTTATTTCAGATTTCCAGCATCCGCAATATTTTGCTTTTATTATTGTGACTTACATGGGCTTTTAATGACCCCCAAGCCAAATACATCATGGTGAAGACATGTACATTGAAACGTACCTGCTGCATCAATGTGCCCATTGTCCCAGTGTATCTAGATCTGTTTGTAGTCTATTTATTTAGGCTAATGTCCTAGTTCTCACAGATATTTTTGTGTCAAGCGTAAACCTCAGAGTGTTGTGAGAATGTGGGACTCTGCCATACAGAGCAGCTGAGATGAACTGCGTAGATGTTTCCCTTAGCTGGAGAGTTTAGAATGAGGGGTTATAGCCTCAAGATAATGGATCAGCCCTTTGAGATGAGGAGAAATTTCCTCACTCAGAGGGCTGTGAATCATTGGAATCCTTTACCACAGGGAAGGCTGCAGACACTCAGTTGGGTATCCTCAAGACTGAGATTGATAGATTTTTGAACACTTTAAGGGCATCAAGGGGATGGGAATTGGGCAGGAAAGTGAGGTTGAGGTGGAAGGTCAACTAGTGTCTAGCTGAATGATGGAGCAAGTTCGAGGGGTCATACAGCCTACCCCTGCTCCTCTTCCTTACATTCTTATGTAGAGGTATTTAAGGGGAAGCCAGATATGTACACGAGGGAGAAAGGGTTCGAAGGATATGTTGACAAGGTGAGATGAAGTAAGATGGGAGGAGGCTTGTGTGGAGTGTAAACACAGACTTGCTGAGGCGAATGGCTTGTTTCTGTGCCGTAAAAAGTAAAAATTCTATGTGAACTTGCAAATTCTTCTCTTTATCCAAATTATTGATGTGGAACCCGAAAAGCAATGAACGTACTGCAGATTCTTGTGGGATCCCAGCAAGTGAGCTGCCCCACAAAGAGCTGCTACCGTCAATAGCTCCCCTCTGCAAACTTCAATGGTGTAGTGGTGATGCCACTGGGTTAGTAATCTAAAGACCCAGGCTAATGCTCTGGGGGGCATGGGTTCAAATCCCATCATAGCAGCTAATTGAAATGCCGTCTATTTAAAAAAATCATCTGGAATTGAAAGCTAGTCTCAGTAATGGTAACCATGAAACTATTGACTGTTGTGAAAACCCATCTGGTTTGCTAATGCTCTTTGGGGAAGATGATCTAAAATTGTTGAGCTGAATATTGAGCCCAGGTTGCTGAAGGTTGCAGAGCCAAAAGCTGAGGTGCTGTTCCCCGAGCTTGCACTGGGCTTCATTGGAACAGTAGAGCAGGTCAAGGACAGAAAGGTCAGAGTGGGAGCAAGGTGGCGAATTAAAACAACAAAGACTGCAAACGCAAGGTCATGCTTGCGAACTGAATGGAGGTGGTCTGGAGAGCAGTCACCAGCCTGCTATTGGGCTCCCCAAAGTAGAAGAGACCATATTGTGAGCAGCAAAGCCCTTCTGCTACCAAAGAGCATGCTGACACTCCCTAATAACCACGGCCCTTTCCACATAACCATACGGAGAGTTTCTGATAATACCAACTGAGGGAGTGCTCTGAAGAGGAGTCACACGGACTCGAATCTCTAACTCTGCTTCACCCTCCACAGATGCATCTTTTTTTTCCAGCATTTTCTGTTTTTATTTCAGGTTTCCAGCGTCCGCAGTATTTTGCTTCTATATTAAGATGGCTGATCAGGTTGCAAGTCCTCCCACCTCCCACTATTCTCCAAAGGCAGAGTGTGAAGATAAAGAAACAATACTTCACTGGAAATAAAAAAGTAAACTGCAAATTAAGGTAGGTGGACAGAGTTCAGGAGCTGCAAGAATATCGCATGTTTCAGCCATAGCACGGTGAGCAACACTCACTGCATCAAAAGATTAACAGACGTACAACAAACCAAGCTGACACTTCAATGAAGTACTGAGGGAGTGCTGCACTGTTGAAGATGCCGTCTTTCAGGTGAGGTTTAATCAAGGCCCCATCTGCCTTCCCAGGTGAACGTAAAACATCCCATGGCCCTATTTCAAAGAAGAGCAGGGGAGTTATCCCTAGTTTTCCCGAGTATTTATCCCTCAAAAAACAAATTATCTGTTCACTATCACATTGTTGTTCATTGGCTGCTGTGTTTCCTACATTACATCCTGCAAAAGTAGCTACACTTCAAAATTACTGCTTTGACCATGAGGTGCTTGGAGACATGGAGTGACCGTGAAAGGTGCTATATAAACGCTAGTTTTTTTTTACTTCCGCCTCTAAACTTGGTAAAGGGAAAGAACTTGCATTTGGATTCGTAATTGCTGTTGTAATGTATGAAACGCAGCAGTCAATTTGTGCACAGCAAGCTCCCACAAACAGCAGTGTGATAATGAACTGAGATAAAAGCAAAAACGCTGCGGATGCTGGAAATCTGAAACAAACACAGAAAATGCTGGGAAAACTCAGCAGGCCTGACAGCATCTGTGGAGACAGAAACAGAGTTGACGTTTCGAGTCCGCGTGACTCTTCTTCAAGGGTCATACAGACTCGAAACGTCAACTCTGTTTTTGTCTCCACAGATGCTGTCAGGCCTGCTGAGTTTTCCCAGCATTTTCTGTGTTTGATAATGAACTGATGTTGCTTGATGGATAGCTACTGCCCAAGGGAGGATTACCCTACACTTCTTCAAACCGGTGGCCATTGGATCCTTTATGTTCACCTGCGCCTCAGTTCAACAACTCCTCTGATTGATGGTACCTGCCTCAGTACTGCACCGGGGGGTGCCTGGCTCAATTTTGTTCTCAGCAGTGAGACTTAAACCCATGATATTCCAACAGAGGGTCTTCCTACTGAGCCACGGCTGACAGGGGCACTGACAGGAGCAGCACTGGATCCTAACACAGGGTATTCACAATGTGAGAGCTTGTTGTAACACCACCTTTGACAAATAGCTGAAACAAAATAAAGAGAAAAAAGGTTGAGTCTAATAAGGACAGCCACAATAAAATCCCTCATCAACCTGTGTTTCTGACTCTGAAAGTCGCCATGTGTGCTCTTTTTGTTTCCTCCCCTTCGAAACCTCTTGATCTCTTCAGTGCCGTTCTTTCAACCTCTGTTGCCTCATCGCAAGGGAGTCAGTGACCTTTCACATATCCCACAGCTGGCTTCACTTCCTCTCATCCTCCAGTGAAACTTTCACACGAACCGAGTTTCTGTTCCCAGAAGAACAGAGCGATGTCCTGGGAGAACTCTGCTGCATCTTGCCCTTTCCCCCTGAGCAGTGAGCCCGCGTTGCATACCGAGAACAAGCAGTTTCCCTTTTAGCAGGAGCACTGTAAGCACGACACAGAGCCACACAGCGAACAAAGGATAACAGGGAACAGTGGGAATTTCGGGTGAGGGAGTGAAGCGAAAACGTGAATTCCTACCCTGCCCTCACATTGTTAGCATTTTTTAATTAGCATCAAATTAACAACAACTTGAATTTACGTTGGGCCTGTAGTAAAACACTTCAAGGCAGTCAGCAAGAACGTTACCCATAAACATTTTAACGCCAAGTCACAATAACAGCTGTCATGAAATGTGACCAAAAGCTTAAGTCATACAGGTAGTTTTTAAGGAGCATCTTAAAGGAGGAGAGAGAGGTAGAGACACTGGGAAGTTAGGGTGGGAACTTCAGTGCTTAGGGCATAGGCAGAGGAAAGTAGATCCACCATTGGTGGAGCCATTAAAATCAGGTGTTCATTAATGCCAGGATTGGAGATCTGGAAGGGTTGTGGGGCTGAAGAATGACACGCCAAGAAGGAGGCTATTTGGTCCATCACGCCTGTGGTGACTCTTCTGAATGAGCTGTCCGATAAGTTCTACTCCGCTGACCATTCCCTGGAGTTTCTCCCTTTCAAGTACATATCCAATTCCCTTCAGTAATTTATCATCCAATCTGCTTCCACTATCCTTTCAGGCAGTGCGATGAACCATGTAAAGGATTGGTGTTCCACCTCTGTGGATATTGGTAACTGGTACGTTGTGGGGAACGTTGCTGATTGCTATACATAGTGATACGATCAATGTGTTTATGATGATTTTCTCTAGACCTGTACAGAAGGAGATTTGTGGCACAGCGGGTAGTGTCCCTGCCTCTGAGCTAAAGGCTCTGGGTTCAAGTCCCACTTCAGGACCTGATGGCCAAAGAAGACATGTTCATAACGCAGTCAAACCGATTGAGCGTCAACCTGCAAATCCTTCCAACACACAATGACAGGCAGTAAGAGGAAGAGACAGTGGTGTAGTGGTAATGTCACTGGACTAGTAATCTAGAGGGACATGGATTCAAATCCCATGATGGCAGCTGGTGGAATTCCAATTCAATTAACAGACACTGGAATTGTTAGTCTCAGGAAACAGGTGACCATGAAACTATCATCAATCGCTATAAAAGTCCCATCTGGAAACCTGGTCTGGCCTTCATGTGACTCCTGGCCTACAGCAATATGGTTGACTCTTAACTGTCCTCAGAAATGGCTGAGCAAGCCACACAAATACTGGTCTTTCCAGTAGGGTTGCTAAATGTGATTAAATATATTCCCAGAGGTTTCATCACATGACATGGCCAGCACATCCATCCTTGTGATGGACTGTCTTCCTAAACCAATTTGAAAGCAAGAAGACTCATTACCCAGTTGGATGATGCTTGACTGTCAGCCAAACAGTCTTTTTTTCCTTCACCTTCAATATTTATATCCCTGGTAAAGAGAAATGTTGAAAGAAATTTTTTTTAAAAACAATCTTCTTTCATGTCCAGACGATTTTTCTTCAGGGTGGCCGTGTCCTGAAGATCGATCTTCAATTCTTGGAGACTCCAGGCCAATGCTGGAAGGTTGGCAGCTGTGCTTGGCAACAACACCGACATCTCATGAAAGAATTTTAAAAAAGATTTTAAGCCATTGGCTCTTTTGGGTGGATTTAAATGACCCTGTAAAATGTCATAACTTGCTGTGGGGAACTCCCAAAACACTGGTTTGCTAGCCCAGTGAAGTAACCCAGGATCTCTCCTTGTGAAGGCTGTTGATGCTGATAGAATGGTTGTCTGATGACTCAATGGTTCCAACAGAGAAGAGCAGGGGGGCGTTGGGAAAGCGCAGAACAAACAAAATAGCAGTGGTTAGGTGGTAACAGCTTGTCAACTGTGCTGCATGGAGATGCAGAAAGCAGCAAAATCAACAGCTCAGTGATAGTTACATTCTGTACTTTTACACCCACAGATGGGATGAATCAGCCCCAATTTGCTTAATCGTTTGTAAATTTTCACCAGTTCCAGCGACAGTCTTTCAGGCGAAACTTTAAATTCAGGTTCCAGCTGCCTGTCTTAGGTGGATATAAAAGATCCCATGGGCACTATTTCATAGCAGAGCAAGGGGAGTTAAACCTGATGTCCTGGCCAACACGTATCCCTCAGTCATCATCCCTGATAAACCTGGTCATTATCTCATAGCTTTATGTGGGAGCTTGCTGTGCCTTCTTTCCTGCATTGTGTCAGTGGCTACACTCTAAGAGTGTTTCATAGGCCGATTAGGCCCGTATTCACTGGAGTTTGGAAGAATGAGAGGAGATCTCATTGAAACACATAAAATTCTGACAGAGACGGACAGACTGGATGCAGGGATGATATTTCCTCTGTTTGGAGGGGGGGGTCTAGAACAAGGGGTCACAGTCTCAGGATACGGGGTGGGCCATTTAGGACTGAGATGAGGAGAAACTTCTTCACTCAGAGAGTGGTGAACCTGTGGAATTCTCTACCGCAGAAGGCAGCGGAGGCCAAGTCACTGAATATATTTAAGAAGGAAACAGATAGATACCTGGGCTCTGAAGGCAACAAGGGGTATGGGGAGAGTGCAGGAGCATGGCATTGTGTTAGAGGATCAGCCATGATCATATCGAATGGCAGAGCAAGCTCCAAGGGCCATGTGGTAACCTGAGGTGCAATACACCTTTAAGAAAATGTGAGCAGATTGACCACCTGATTGTATTACCCAATTGCTGGACTAAATTGTTAATCAGTAGTTTTAGGGTAGGCTTTGAGAGGACACTTGTGCTAGTGCTCCATTACTTATGTTAATAAACAGCATGGGCTTCATCTTATGATGGTCTCTTCATCTGCATCATCTACATCACCAACTCACTCATCAGTAGATAGGCGTGCAACCATGTTCACTGAGCAAAGCGACCCGATAGAAGGAACATAACAGGCTGAATGACCTACTCCTGCACCTAGTTTCTGTGTTTCTATGTTTCCAAACCATTTTGGGATGTCCTGAAGTGGGGTGAAAGCCATTCTGAATTATTTAGCATACACCATTTCAGGTATCCTGATGTTATTAACAGGGCACGTGACGAATTTCCTCTGCATCATGTCCTGTGTACACTTAGTGCAGGACTGAGGGAGTGCTGCACTGTTGGAGGCGCCGTCTTTTGGATGAGACGTTAAACCGAGGCCCTGTCTGCCCTCTCGGGTCGATGCAAAAGATCCCAAAGCTACTATTATGTAGAAGAGCAGGGGGGAGTCGTCCCCGGTGTCCTGGCCAATCATTACCCCTCAAACAACATGGCAAACGCTGATTGTCTGGTTATTCCCACACTGCTGTCTGTAGGGAGCTTGCTGTAGGCAAATTGGCTGCCGCGTTTCCTACATTACGACAGTGACTACACTTCAAAGAAAAACAGAAAGTGCCGGAAAATCTTAGCAAACCTGGCAGCATCTTTGGGGAGAGAAGCAGAGTTGACATTTCAAGTCGAATATGACTCCACTTCAGGACTACACCTCAAAAGTATTTCATTGGCTGTAAAGGGCTTGGAGGCATCCGGTGGTCGTGAAACACGCTGCACAAACGCAAGGGCAGAATTTTCCGTTTGACCCGCACACCGACGCGTAAAACGATGCGCAGTGACGTCGGGGGAGCGTCCTGACGCCATCGCGATATTTCGGTGGGCGAGCACGCGATGATCTCCGTTGCGCACCTGCCATTAATTAACGGGCCACTTAAGGCCCTCGAGGCTCCAATTGACAGGGATTTTGCGGCGCCCGTGCGATCTTCAGCTCATCGCACGGGCGCAACGGGCGGGCGGGTAGCAGAAATTTGTATAAACCTCATCCACGGGCGGGAGAAGAGGGCTCAGTGGGGTCGCGATTCTACAGATTTAAAAGTTATTGTACAAAGGTTAGTGAAACTTGCCTGTGTGAGGTGGGAAAGTTGCAAGCGCACAGCAGCTGCGTGGACTGGACTCATAACCTTCAGGTCAGCACTTTCCAGTGAGGATTTGTTTTGAGGCCTGTAGGCCTGCAGGAAGCCTCCCTGAGCCTGGGAATGGGAGCTGAACTCTCCACTGGAGGCACCTCCTCTGAGGGGGAAGGGAGAGCTACAAGGGGGAGGAGGCCAGGAGTGCACATTCAGCCTCCAGGGGAGCCACCTTTGGGAGGAGAGATGCAGGCACAAGGGGCGCAGGGCCAAGAGGTTGTCCAAGGCGGAAGGGGCCACAGAAGATGCCACTATCCTGCTGCCAGGGTTTACAGGCAGCGAAGCAGCTGCGTCAATATGTCTGAGGTGCAGTGCCGAAGGAGGCTCCGACTCTCAAGGGAGACAGTCAACTATATCTGTCAGATGATTGGGCCTGAGATCTCTGCTAACTGTGTGGGTGGACACCCCGTGCCAGTGGCTCTGAAGGTCACAGCTGCCCTCAACTTCTATGCCACCGGCTCTTTCCAGGGGTCGGTGGGTGATCTTTGTGGTGTCTCCCAATCAGCTGTCCACACTTGTGTCAAGCAGGTTACAGACGCTCTGTTCAGCTGCGCATTGACCTTCATCAACTGCCGATGGGACCAGGCAAGTCAGATACAGTGAGCCAGAGGCTTTGCAGCCATTGCTGGCTTCCCCCGTGTCCAGGGTGCAATAGACTGTACACATGTGGCCATCAAGGCGCCAGCAGGTGAGCCCAGTGCCTTTGTCAACAGGAAGGGCTTCCACTCCATGAACGTGCAGATAGTGTGTGATCACAGGATGCAGATTCTACAAGTCTGTGCAAGATACCCAGGCAGCTCCCACGACGCCTACATCCTCAGACACTCCCAGGTGCCGGAGCTCTTCAGTGCTCCAGTCCGGCTTGATGGATGGCTGCTGGGTGACAAGGGCTATCCCCTCAGAAGGTGGCTCATGACACCTCTCTGCCATCCAAGAACAGAGGCTGAGCAGCGGTACAATAGGAGCCAGGGCACCACAAGGGCTGTGGTGGAGAGAACCATCGGTCTTCTCAAAATGCGCTTCTGATGCCTGGACTGCTCAGGGGGCGCACTCCAGCACCCCCCAGATTGTGTGTCGGTGATAGTGGTTACATGCTGCGCTCTCCACAATCTTGCGCTGCAACAGGGCGACACTGTGGATGATGAAGATGTGGATGCAGTGGCTGCGGCTGCACATGGTGAGTCCAGCAGTGAGTCCGAGGGTGAGCACGCACAGGGAAATGCTGAGGGGGTAGACGTTGACCCGGGCATACTCCAGGGAGGCAGGGACACCCGGGAGGCTTTAATCCAAGGAATATCAGCTAACGCAGCACATATAGACCTCCAACACAAGCCTGGCCTGCAGCCTTCATACTGGAGACCTTAGTGCATCATCTGTCAGGATAGGAGCATTGACGATGGGCCCCGTCAATAAATGTCAATGACACACAAATAACTCATAACATCTCAGGAATCCATCCACCTGCCCAAGAAAGGAGGCACCCCCAGCCATGTTAGATGATCTTAATTTCATGCATTCACAAAAATCTCTTAACATAACACAAATGAAATGGCGTCGCACTGCAAACACAATCAGAAGGAACTCAAAATGGGGTCAACAAAAAATCACAAGTGACGAACCTGGGGTGTGCCTAAGGTGCCTTAATTTTACATTTGCGGGTGCTACGTCTTTGTGGTGCCCCCTTGCTGGCACTGACATCTGAGACAGCCTGCTCACTGTGCTGTCCTGTTGGCCTCTATGACCTTGGCGGACGTCCTCTGGCCCGTTGAGCCTGTGCTGGCCCCACCTGGGGGGTAGCTGCCAGCTCCGCAGCTGGCATCTCCCCAGTCGTCGCAGCCTCATTGGGCGCCGCGGTCACTGGCAGAGGGGCGGAGGAGCTGCCGGCCTCATCCGGAGCGCCCTGAGAGGCGCCCGCAGAGACGACAGGCAGCTGCTCTGCCGACGTGAGGACTGTTCGGCCCTCCCTGCTCACCGTAGATGGATGGGCACCGAGGTGGGATACCTGGTGCCCAAACCACCGCCTTCACAGGCACTGACCACCTGAGGTCAATGCCACTGTGAGGGATTGCAGGTCCAAGCGCAACCCCAGGAGCCCCTGATCCTGTCCCTGGAGCTGCCTCTCCATGAGAGTCGCCACTCTCTCCATAGAGGAAGCCTGGCACTCATCCATGAGGCTCAATGCATTGGCTATGGTCCGCGTAGACTCCTCCACCACTGACACCAAGCCAAGCACAGCCTCCTGTACCTCCACCAGATGGTCCCTCACACCCGGACGCATCTCATGAGTTGGCTGCATCGCGGACGGCTCCAGAGGCTCATCATCAGCCACGGGCTGAGCATGTGCCTGGGCCCCTGCAGTCCTCCGACTGCTGGCACCATGGGAACTCTCTGTCTCCGCCAGTTCTTCCAGCGACTGTGAAGTGCCCTCACTGCTGTGCCCCAGGACATTAGCTGAAGATCTGATGCCCACCGAGGTGCCAGTATCTGTGCTAGTGCCCGCCTGGCAGAGATGGTGTGATGCTTGTGATGTCGGAGCTTCATGGCCCTCAGGTATTAGAGGGGGTCCCTGCTGCTCTGGGCCCTGGCCCTGCACCGCTGATGCTGAAAGGAAGAGTAAGAAAGTTCAATCAGTTTGCGTGTGGACAATGTCAATGTACATGCCTGTCCCCCGGATCATCATGCGCTCATCATTCTACACGCAATGGGAAAGCCATGATGGTTAAGTCGCTCATTCAACAATCAACACTGCCATGACTGTTGGGAGACCACTGGTGACATGAGTGCTGGCCACACATACCTGCCCGTGGAACCCCAACACCTCCGGCTCCAATGGACCTGGGCGCATGGCGCCTCTCCAAGTCGAGGGCCTCCTGGTCGAAGCGGCTAAACAGCACTACCTGGGCTGGCCCACCGCCAGTCCTCACCCGCTCGGTGGTGTTGTGAGAATTCTTCTCCTGGAAATGAGAAAAGAGCATTGATAAGTGATACTTGTACCATGAATCTCCTCGCGGCCGGCCCACCCCAAGCCCAGTTGGCCATAGCAGGGGTCCAGTGTATCCTTACCCCGCTGCTGCCAAACACTCACACAAATATGCCAGGTGTGTCCTTCCCCCAACCCCCCTCCCCACCTTGGCCACGTGCTGCCTTCATCACATTTAGGAACACACAGTTTAACCTGCTGTAGCAAGGAGGCACAGTGACGTGGAGCGCAGAGGGCAGCAGGTCGATCTGTGCCAACGCCACCTTGAAGACCCCCTCCCGCCGTGTCATCACCCTGACTTCCACATGTCCTGGAGTTCGAGCACTGCGCCAGGGCGCTGATCCCCCAGGCTGCCCCCACCACAGTCATGTGGGTCTCAGTCCACCACATGCTGCGGGTGCAGAACCCATCTCACCACCAGCCTCTCAGGCTGACCAACGCATAGGGAATATCCGCTGGCCCACCCAGCGAAGGACACATGTCGTCAATGACTCATTACACTCAGGGCAGTCAGACAGGGCAGTCCAGGGGCGCTGGAGGGGAGAAGCTTACATGGTGGGTGAAGTGAATGATGCCAACGTGCTACTCACCCTTCCCGTGCGCAGCAGGTTGTTGAAGCACTTGCGGCACTGGGTCCATATGCACCGCACCACGTCGCGGGAGCTCACGACCTCCGCTACCTCCTCCCGCGCACCGTTTGGTCAAGTGGGGTGGCCTCCCCCTCCCGTCCTGGGGAACGAGCACCTCCCGCCCGTGCTGCCACCCCCTCGAGGAGGGCAGCAAGGCACTCGCCCGAAAACCGGGGTGCACGTTGACCACCCGCCCTTTCCCTCCTGCATGGGCGAGGCCTGGATGTGCCTTGACCCCGACCTCTGGCCATGTCCAGCAGCCTTGGAGCGGCTGCAGCTCGGGCTGTGAACAGGCCGCCGGGTCGCCATTGGACCCGCTGGGCGATTGCCAATCCGCCAGCACCCGCCCACTCCCGACGTCCCCGGGGAGCCGCGAAACACGCTGGGTGGGCTTCAATTGGCCCCCCCACCCCCGCGTAACATGGCGGCACGGACCCGATCGCCATCCACGCCCGCCCGCACTCACTCCCCCCCCCGCACCAGACTGAAAACTCTGTCCCAAGTCTTTCTTTTCACTTCTGGGGGTGTCAGACAGGGATAAAATGTGGAGGAGGCTCCTTGTGCCCAACTTCAGCCTATTGACACTTTATTTACATACCCGTTCATGGCTGGAGAGAGCGGCCATTAACTCCCCTCAGCACCAGGCTGAAACAAACACTTTGATTCAAATGATATTTAAAAGATATGCAACTGGGGCCTGTAGGCTGACGCACACCGTCGCCACCATTTGCAGATCAAGTGGCTGAGGGCATCCCGACAAACCGGGGAGCTCTGGCGTTAAATAAGTTAAAGGTTTTGTGACAAAGGAGTTGTGTGCGAAAATGGCAGATGCAATTGTTCCATAAGGCATGACTTTAACCTGGTTAACTGAATTTTTGCAACGCACTTAATTGTGTAACATTTTGTAATGATAAGAAGCCGTATCCGATTGCAAAATAAAAATTAATGCAAGCCCTTGATTACTCAGAGTAATTTCAAGGATTGGAAGCCCGTTAATTAGCCTCTTGAGTAACGATTTTTCTGTTGTAATCTATTACGGAGAACTGATATTAACCCACTATTCTGTTTCTTTGAATACTGGCCCCTGAAGTGGGACGTTTCACAACACTCTACCCTGAAGGTGTGATTAGCCAGAGGATAAGCTGCACATCAGGAATAATCTCCTTGTGGTGGAGTATATGTTCCCCAATCTGCAAGCAAGAAGACTGACCCTGTCAGTCCCTTTCTTCAGACCTGTGCGGGATGCACTGGTAAAACGTGCAGGTGCCTATATTAAGCACTCAATCCCCTTCCTAAAGCTCCTCTAACCTCCTTGCCATCTCCATTGCACTCCCTAAAACCCACCTCTTTGACCGAGCTTTTTCTCATCTATCTTAATATCTCCTTACGTGGCTTGGCGTCAAGTTGATTTCCGTGATATGTTCTTAAAAAGCACCTTCGGATGTTTCACTGTGTTAAAGAAGCTGTATGAATGCAAATTGTTATTGCTACCAATGTTCCCTCTAATTTCCTTCACTGTGCACAGTCCATTTGTTGCACTGCGCAGTCCCTTTAAGATTGCCACATGGCCCCAAGTGTACACATCTTAAAGGGACCACTCTTAGTGCACGGCTGTTTGTCTCCTGTGCACATGTTGGTTGCTATATATACGAGACCGTGGGCCAGGACTTCCAAGGAGTGGTATTCACTGCCGGATTGCCGCTCTGCTCCTTTTCACTTACCTTAGTCACATTTCTCGCCTGACCTGCTGATTCAGGCCTCCTCAGGAATGTGCAGCGTCCTGGCCCCTGGGACTCTTCAGAGCAAGGCAGTAGCACGGGGCAAGTTGAAGCCATGCACTCATTTTATGGCACCAGCTGCCATTAAGGCAGGTGAATTTCCAGGTCCCAGCCGATTTGAGAAACCAGGGAGAAGGTGAGTGTGCAAGGTAGTTGGGTAGGCCGGGGAGGCGGGGGGGTTAGGATGGCATCAGATGGGGGGGGGTCGAGTGGTCAGCCGGGGAGGGCGGGTGTGGTCAGGAGGGCGGGAGTGTAGTCGGGAGAACTGACAGTCGTCGGGGGGGTGTGGGAGGTTGGTCGAGGGGTGGGGAAGGCAGTTGGAGGGCAGTCGGCAGGGTGGGAGGGGAGTCAGGGGTGCAATGTGGTCGGGGGCGGGGGGGTCCAGTGGGGGGCTTGGGGGGGGTGGGTCAGTTACCCAGGAGTTAGAACTGATTTTAGTCCATCTAACTTTTCTTGGGTATCTGTTCTGCTGAGAGAGTCGGAACGGCCCGAAATCTCCGATTTAAATCGGAGTATCGGATTGTTCCCGGTGCAGGGTAATTTCCCCATTAGAAGCTCGAGCTTTCTGGGGTAATTCCTGTGCAGTCCGCCTCCCCCCACCACCTCCGCTCCGGAAACAAAGCCGACTCAGAGCCGACACGTTCCTCGCCGACCCGGCCCACAGCTGCAGGGCAGCTAAATGAGGGCCACAAGTGGGGCTTCTGCCCCTCGCTGGGGAGAAAGCCCCACCTCCCCCCTTGGAGCTGACAGCCAATCGGATTGGCCAGCAGCCCCATCCCATCAGCCCCGGCGGCGCCAAGAGCGCATCGGTGGCAACTTCTGGGGCTGCAGAAGGAGAAGAAAGAAGGCCCATGGACCCCCCCGCATGGCAGGTGAGTCTGGGATCTTGGGGCAGGGGGGGTTGGGGTAGATCAGGGAGGGGGCCAAGGTAGGGGGGAGGGGGATGGTTTTAAGCCCACAGGCGTGCAGGAAGGAAGGGGGAATTCAATCCTAGTGGATGGCCACCCAGCGATCGACAGAGGACAGACCCTCAAGAGTGAACCGGCAACCCCCCCACAACCTTCCTTCCCACCCTTTGATAAACCTTTCTTAAAAATCGGCTGCTTGCTCCTGCCCAGCTGCCCACGCCAGATGTTTTATGGCGCGGGCAGTGTATTATTGGGGTCAATTGGCTTGATAACCAGCCTGGTTGACCCTCGATTATTTATTTGAATATGGTGAGCAGGCTGCCCCTTTTTGGCGCCCGCCCAGCCCCATATTACGGGTTTGAGCTCAGGGGTGGGCAGGAAGGTGGTGGGCTTGTTTTACATGCCCGCGTCCAAAACACAACCCGGCGGGTCAAGTGGAATACAACCCCTTGTGTGGGGACTTCCGGAGGGGGCAGGTGGGTGTTCCCCAGTGCATCGTCTAGTGTGCCTCCTGGGTACGACGCCTCAGAAATCGGAAGTTCTGACCAACGTCACTAATCTTGTGTGATACGCTATAGAATGTGCAATTGAGTTGGTCGGCCCACCTCTACTATAAATGACGAAGAAGTGACCCAGTGTGACTGCAGTGGAAACATTAGGGGCCAGGATTTTTAACCTCGTCGGGTGGGCATGGTGGGCGGGCCCGGCCGGGCGGGACTGGGTGCGGCTGCAAAACTGTCCACCACCCGCCATCGGGCCCCACGATGAAATGCTCAGCGCTGCCGGGGTGGGTGGGGTGGGAGCGCGGAAGCCAGCGCCTGCGTGGTGGGGGTGCGTGGGAACGCACAGCAAAAGCTCCCTCAAGGCACAGAGCTGCTAAAAGGCACAGAACACTAAAAATAAAGATTTTAAAATGAAGGCAAACATGTCCCCTCCTGTGACTCACATGTGCAAGGACACGTTAGAAATGAGATTTTAAAATTTTAATCTTATTTTTCATTAACATCGGGAACCTCGTCCCGCCCGTGGATGAGGTTTCCTCAAAAATCCAAAGGCCCACTTGGCCCTTTCGCCCACCGTAAGGTTGGGCGGGCAGGGAACATTTCAGTTTAATTGATTTATCGATGGGCTTAGCAGCCCTCTTCATGGTCGGCGGGCGCGCTGCTGACTCACACGCGTGGTCTCCGACCGAAATATCACGCGAGTGCGCGGTGACCTTGAGATGCTCGCCCAACACCATCGAGCGCTATTTCACGCTCGTTGGTGTTGGGCGGGTGCCCCCAAGCCGAACTGAAAATCAAGCCCTAAGATTCATAGAAATGACCCAGCTGAAAAAGCGGCTATTTGGCTGTTGGTGCATTTGCCGGGCTCTTTGACAGGCCTCTCCAGTTAGTCTTACACCCTGGCAGCATCGACGGAGAAGAACAAAGTTGACGGTTCGAGTCCTCATGATCCTTCAAAAAGAACCTTTTCAACCTTTTTCAAGAAGAACCTTTGACCCTCTCCGCCGATGCTGTCAGACCTGCTGAGTTTTTCCAGGTAGTTCTGTTTTTGTTTTGGGTTTCCAGCATCCGCAGTTTTTTGTTTTTATAGTCTTACACCCTGCTCTTTCCCCATAACCCTACAAATATTTCTCCGCAATTATTCAAGTACTTATCTAATTCTCTTTTGAAAACTGAATTGGCTTTGGGGCTGTGAATTCCAAATCATATAACAACTCGCTGTGCAAAAAAAAAACTCCTCATTCCCCACCCACCCCCCCCACACACCCCCCCCTCTGTTTTTTTTGCTAATTACCTTAAATCTGTGTCCTCTGGTTACTGACCCTCCTGTGGAATGAAAACAGTTAATATTCACACTTATCAAAACCTTTCATGATTTTGAGGACTGTAATTCTTAAGCCTCCTGTGACTCTGAAAAGAGCAACAAACTGAGGGATGAAGTATTACATCGTGTCTGAGAAAGGCATGATCCCTGTTTCTTTTCCTTCACCTCGGTAAACATGGCCTCTTCCTGTGGTTTGCTCATAGTTGAGATTTCGCCTTCACATTGGGAGGATTGTGCAATACACATGCTGTGACCTGGGAAATGCTGACTGGGGTCTGGGAAGAGGATGTGAGTGTGCAGGGAGGGGGAGAGCGGATAGACAGAGGTCAACTCCTTTGGAAAGCTGCCAAAGCTTCCCTGAAGGCGGGGGGGGGGGTGGAGGGGGGGGAGGGCAGGGCAGGATGTGAGGGGACCTCTCTCTCTTGTTCACCTGAGGTAAGAGCACGAGGAGCTGTGTCATATTTCCCAGATTAAAAGCAATTGCACAGTCGGTCCTGTTAATGAGTAACCTGCTTGTCCCAACACTTCATCAACACTGGTTAAACTTATGAGGGATTTAAAAACCTAACCAAGCGGAAAGTTTAAGTATGATTGGTCACTGAGGGTGCTTCAATTCTGATTGAAGCATAAACACATCCATTCATGGCAGGAGAGCTCGGCTGTTATTTTCGATGTGGTTATGTCACACAGATTGACTCCTGCTCAACTGCCCACTAAATTAATTGTAATTGGTAAGTAATCCGATATACCTATTTCCCTTCATGTACCTTTTGTCTGCTCGAATTTTTCAAACTGTTTAACGTGCCTCTCCACTCCTTTCTTTTTCTCTTCCATCCTGGAGAAAAGTGTCCCAGTTCTGGGCAGATATGTTCCTGAGGGTTCACCACACGATCTCTCGCCTCTAACCGCCCGTCTCGGCCAAGCTACTTTTCCTCTCCCCCACCGTAAGAAGACACGAAATAGGAGCAGGGGTAGGCCATGTGCCTCTCCGAGCCTGCTCTGTCATTGAGTTAGACCGTGGTTGATCAGATCATGGCCTCTGCTCCACTTATTTCCACCCATTCTCCATTACTCTTGACTTCCTTGCAAACAGAAAAATCTGTCTTTCTCAGCCTTGATTCTGCCTCCACAACTCTTTAGGGTAGAGAATTCCAAAGTTCCTTGACCCTCTGAGAGAAGAAATTCCCCCTCATCTCCATCTTAAAATAGGAGATCCCTTATTCTGACACTGGGTCCCTCAATTCTAGATTCCCCCACAAGGGGAAACATCCTCTCATCCTCCGCCCATCTCAAGCCCCCTCAGAATCTTAGACATTTCAACAAGTGGCTCACCACCACCTTCTCAAGGTTGGTGGAGGGGGGGTGCAGGGAAATTTGGAGAGCTGTTAAAAGTCAACGACTCCCCAAATGTTCCTGTCCTACCTGCAGCAATGCCCGCTTGTGTCAGGGCCGGAAAATCCTGGCCACCGTCTTTATCAATACACCAGGGATCTTTTTTTTCCCCCAAGGTTGCTCCCAGAAATCTTTAATCCCTGGAGTTTCCAGGATAATCCTGGAGGATTGCCAACCCTAGTCCGCACACCATATATGAACACCTGCTCCTCCAGCTCTACAATCCTCCCAAGGTCCACTCCTCCAATTCTGGCTTGTTGAGCACCTCCAATTTTCACCATTCCACCATTGACGGCCGAGCCTTCAGATGCCTCGGCTCAGAGCTCTAGAATTCCCTCCCTAAATCTCTCCACCTCTACCTCTCTCTCCTCCTTTAAGCTGCCCCTTAAAGCCCACCTCTCTGACCAAGCTTTTGATCATGTGCAGTAACATCACGGTATGCGGTTCAGTGTCATATTTTGTTCGATAATCACTCCTGGGTGGCACTTGAAAAGCTTTGCTTGGTTAAAGGCGCTATATAAATGCAGGTCCTTGTTGCTGCTGCCTGGCCTGCTGAGCAGTTGCCAGCACATCATTGGTAACGGCTGTTCCAGGTTGAAGGACGACAGTCGATGCTGTGATGCTGGATTGAGCCCTGAGCAGTGACGAGGATAGAGGGATGAGGAATGGACAGAACAATCCTGCAAATGAGATGACCACCACCTGCAAGTTCCCCTCCAAGCAACACACAACCCTGACTTGGGAATATGTCACCGTTCCTTCACCGTCGCTGGGTCAAAATCCTGGAACTCCCTCCGCACCTACACCACAGGGGCTGCAGCGGTACAAGAAGGCAGCTCACCACCACCTCTTCAAGGACAATTAGGGATGGGCAATAAATGCTGGCCCAGCCAGCAAAGCCCACATCCCAATAAATCTAATTTTTTTTTAAAAAATCATCATTTGATCCCTCACCTACAATTGCTCTAATCGGTCAAACATCTTTGTTTCTCCTTCCCCCATCTCTGATTTTTTTAAAAAAAGTTAAACTTGTAGACGGTTTCACTGAGAGCGTGAGATGAAATAGGGTGGGCGGAGGTTTGGTAACAAGATACTTTGCTTCCACACATCCACTTCCATTCAATTCAGGTCACCCTGAAATCCATCCCCCAACCCACCCACCCACCCACCCACGACTGCTAAATCCAGAGGCAGAATCTTTCACTCGACATATGGGCGCGCGCCCAACCCGCTCGAGCGTGAAATGACGCGTGATGATGTCGGCTGAGCGTCCTGACGTCATCGCGCACCAACGCGATATTTCGGTCAGCGGGTGCGCGTGAGAGTCGGAAGGTGAAAACGCTTTGCCTGGTGTCTGGTTAGATCTATGGGCTGTTGTCGCCCTGGTGGAGATTAGTTTGGGAATTTGTTAAAAAGTTATGCTAGTCGTAACTTGTAGCCACGTGTATATGTTTAACTTGTGTAAATTAATAAATGCCTCATGCAGTTTGATATAAAAGCCTCTCGAGAACTGGTGGTCTTATTCCTGAATTTATAGCTGCAACGCAAAACATACCACTTGAAAATACAGGCTATGACAGTTGTTTAAAGTTTCCCTCTGGGATTTTAAATAACTCAGCCTTTACCAACAGCTGTCATAACAATTGGGTGACAACGTCAATTAAAAAACTCTGATACACTTTTACATTCAACAAAGCTCGCTCACTCCCTCAGAAAAGCCAGCTTCACCCCACATGCTACACTGCCAATTACATGAGTCACCAGGTATCTGTACCCCTGGTGGGCCCCACTGGGCTCTGCCATGTTATCCGAAGAACTGATTGTTTAATCAAATGCAGTACAAGGGGTGGGGTGGTTGGGTTGGAATCTACAACTTAGAGTGACCTTAACCCTCCAACAGAAAGAAGAAAAGCCTTGAGTTCCTGCAGTGTCTTCCACAATGTCACGATGTCCCAAAGCACTTTATAGCCAATGACATATTTTCAAAGTGTAGTCATTGTTGTAATGTAAGAAACATTGGCAGCCAGTGAATGTACAACAAGCTCCCACAAAGAGCGATGAGATAATGTCGATTGAGGGATAAATACTGGCTAGGACACCATGGCACCTTCCCTGCTGTTCTCCAAAGAAATTCCACAGGGTTTTGTTTTACCCCTGCCCGAAAGGACTGATGAGGCCCCAGTATAACATCTCACCTAAAAGATGGCACCCCTGACAGTGCAGCACTTCCTCAAGTCTTGTGCCAGTTCTCCAAGCCCTCAAGTTTAAATTTCTTATTCTTGTATTTAAATCTCTCATTGGGCTCATCTCTCTCTCTCTCTCTCTCTCTCTTTCTGTCTGTCTCTCTCTCTCTCTCTGTCTAATCTCCTCCAGCACAACTTCTACATCTCTCAATTCCTCTAATTTGAGCCTCTTGTGCATTTACCCTACCCAGCCCCCCACCCCCAGCTCTCTTCACCCCACCATTGGCGGCTATGCCTTCAACTGTCTAGACCCATGTTGTGGACATCCCTTTCTTAGATCCCCACTTCTTTAAGGCCCTGCTTAAAATGCATCAGCCTAACCAAGCTGTTTTGTTCACCCGCCTATCATCTCCTGGTTAGCATCCTTTGCTTGCTTTCCAACTCTGTGAAGCAACTTGGGTCTTATTTTGACATTTTTAGATTGCGACACTTTAAAAGTAAGTCATTGGCTATAAAGCGCTTTGGGACATCGTGACATTGTGGAAGACGCTGCAGAAACTCAAGGCTTTTCTTCTTTCTGTTGTAGGGTTAAGGTCACCCTAAGTTGCAGATGCCAACCCAACCACCCCACCCCCTGTACTGCATTTGATTAAACAATCAGTTCTTCGCATAACATAGCAGAGCCCAGTAGAGCCCACCAGGGGTACAGGTACCCGATGAATCATGTGTTTGGCAGTGGGGCATGTGAGGTGAAGCTGGCTTTCCTGAGAGAGGGAATGAGCTTTGTTGAATGCAAAAGTGCTTCAGAATTTTTTTCATTGATGTTATCACCCATCCTCTCCCACCCGCCCACCCACCAAGACTAGCCATCATTGTGGCTAGAAGACCACACCACATTTCAAAGAATAGGCAATGATGAAAAAACACCCGAAGATCAGTTCATGTAGCTTATGGCAAATCTTCAAACTCAACATGCCCCTGTTTTTGTGTTATTTTAGACGTAACATTTACTGAATGCTAATCAGGTAGGCGTGACTGCAACCATTGACTGCAATCCAACATCTCTGGTTGGTAACCCATCTGTATGGCTGGCTGACAGCTCTATAGAGCAGTAAATAAGCAGGGAGATATCACCTCAGTAACTAAAGCGATGGTTTCTTAGTAATTAAACAAGACGCCTGCTCTGAATGAAAACAGTTAAATTAAATGAAAGCCGCATATGAATCTGTGACCTCCAACAATTGAGAGTTGTGCAATAATATGATGGGTTATGCAAGGTTGCCATCAAACTCATGATTATGTCAGCTGCAACTTACTTTGCATTTTAATTTTAACTTTAATAAAATATGTGTATTAGTCACTGGGTTTAGGCAATGGGGTTGTCAATTCTAGTTGGACATATTCCTGCAAGATGCATCACATGAGCTCCAGCCTCCCAACTGTTCTATCCAGTAGCTTTTTCTCCCCCATCTTCAATATTTTTTATTAATGAACTAAAGTATTAAGAGAGAAACATGCAATTATTTTCAATGGCCCTATCAGTTTTTCTCCTGGGTGATTAAAGTTTGATCCTTGGAGGCACCAGGCGCAGGATTTTGACCTCGTTGGGTGGGCACGGAGGGCAGGCCCGGGAGTGGCCGAAAAACTGACCGCCACCCGCGATCGGGCCCCAACCGCGATTTCACGCCGGCTGGCCATTTAACGGCCAGTCAGCGTCAATAGGTGCGCTCAGACCCTGAGTGCTGCTGGGGTTGGGGGTGAGGATGGAGGGCGCGGAACTCAGCACATGTGCACGGGGTGCGCTCAGTGAAAGCTCCCTCGAGGCATAGAGCTGCCTCAGGGAGCTGAAGGTTTTTAACATCACATATAAAGAATGGAAAAATAAGGAAAACATGTCCCCTCGTGTGACTCTGTCGCATGAGCAGGGACATGTCAAAAATGAGTTTTAAAAGTTTTTTTTTAATCCTGCCCACCCGACAAGCCAAAAAATCCTGGCCCTGCACTTAAGGAAGGATGTGAAGGTCATAGAGAGGGTGCAGAAAAGATTCACGAGAATGGTTCCAGGGATGAGGAACTTCAGCTATGAAGATAGATTGGAAAAGCTGGGATTGTTTTCCTTGGAGATGAGGAGGCTGAGAGGAGATTTGATGGAGGTATTCAAAATCATGAGGGGTCTGGGCAGAGTAGGTAGGGAGAAAATATTCTGTGATGACCACATGAAGGGGATGAAATGAGTCCCCTGGTCTCCCTCTCCAGGTCTGACTGCAGCAGGGCTATTTTTGTGAATTTAGAGAGAATTGCTTTGCCAATCCTGCAGCAGTCCCGCTATTTACGTTTTCAAATTGTAAAGAATTAATCGGCCAGATTTTATTAGGTTAAACAAAGAACAATATAATTTTTATTGAAATTATTTCTCAAATTAAACTAGGTAAATCGCAGCCGACATTCATACATCACACACACTCACCTGGGCCCACACACATACACACTGGTAACGGATGGCCAAATAAGAGGATAGGCTTAAGGATTGTTTTACAGTTCATGTAGAAGATAAAGCAAAGGAGGATATGATTAGCTGCTCTTTGGCTGATCCTGATGCTGTTTTTCCACATACAACAGCTGCTTTATTCCATTGTCTTCCTGGGTGTAATTGCACAGAGCAGATTTCCGCATTTCATTCCCAAAAGATCTCAGTTTGCAGGAGATTTCTCTTCTCAGGTTGGTTACTTTGCAAATCCAGGCACAACGCTTCCCAGAGAGAGAGAGAGAGAGAGAAGCAGAGAGGTTAAACAGCTTCAGCCTGTTTCAGTACAGCATCCTGATCTCTCTCGCTCTTGGTAACAGTCTCTTAAAGTATCCCGCTGGCTGTATCTCCCAGAGAAATTCCATCAGTCCATGCCTGCCGGACTCACTGTTTTAGATTAGGCAATTGCATTTTGATGTCTCAAGTCAGAACCATTTGAAAAGTTTCAGGATCGTGTAAAGCCAACAGGAGGTGGTGTCTTTACGCTCCCCAGGTGGGTGAGTGTCTATTTTTTTCCATCCCACTTGGTGGAATGCAAGTTGTATATTGTAGTGGCCTGGGCGGTCTCCATCGTCTTTAGAGGGTTTCAGTTTTTGTGTTTTTAAAATTCAGCCACAAAAAGGAAAATTAGAAATTGTGTCTTTAAAAAAAGAAAGCGCATCCTTGTAATAGTTCCCGCTCATGAAAGGATTGAGAATGAGAGGGCTCAGATTTAAAGTCATTGGTAAAAGAAGCAATGGCGACATGTGGAAAAACTTTTTCACGCAGCGAGTGGTTAGGGTCTGGAATGCACTGCCTGAGACTGTGGTGGAGGCAGGCGCAACCCGGGCATTCGAAAGGGAATTAGGCTGTTCCCTGAAAAGGAAGAATGTGCAGAGTTACGGGGAGAAGGCGGGAGAATGGCTTGTTCAGAGAGCCGGGGTAGGTGTGGCAGGCCAAGTGGCCTCCTGCTGGGCTATAACAACACTGTGATTCTCTGATGTAACCTCTACACATAACCTAGCCCATGCAGCCCCGGTAACAATCTGGCAAGTCTGCGCTGCAGTCCCTCCGAGGGAAAAACATCCTTTCTGTGGTGCGGGGCTCAGAATTGTACACTGTTATTCCAGATGTGGCCTAACCAGGGTTTTATATAGCTGCAGCAAAACTTCAGAAAATTGGATGGATTCATGTTTGGAAGCAAAAGGATATTGGGTTATAACTTCCAAGGGAAACTGGGGGGGTGAAATTTAACTTGGAGTGAGGACTAAAGCAGTTGGTCTCATACCTGCCATCAGTCATGGACCTTGTTTGACCTTCAGCTCCTTTAAAGATGGGGTAACCATCCACCTCATTGATATAACTGACAAAGGATTTGCATATGAAAGTGTGAATGTGTCTGTTTGTAATCTTACACAACATGTAACAAATTTATGCGATTGTGTAACACGTTTCATAGGGTTAAGAAACCCAGATTTGATTGCAAAACCAAAATAATGCAAGACCTCAATTATGCGCAGCTAACCTCAAGGGAAACAATGCAGCCAAAATAATTTCAGAGGTTGGAAGCCCAACGTTGGTAATTTACTTTCCTATTGTAATCCAAACAAAAACTCACTATTCCATCCCTTTGAAACACTGTATGGTCTGAAATCACCCATCTTGAAACACGGGTCAGTAGATGTGTGTTGCCTGGAGGTTAGCTGTAAATCAGGATTGGTTTCGGTGTCATGTCTCATTTGCTCTGGTCCAGAACTTCGCACCGGGGGTGGGGGAAGGTTGGAAAGTCAAAGAAGGTTCATAAGCAGCGACTGAGCCCAATCTTCCTGAAAAAAATAAGAACATGCTAACGACGTGCTCTGTTATTAATGTGCAATACGGTTTTTATTTTTGATATGCATTTAGCGATGCAGGGCTCAACTACAACATTTGCAGATCACACGAAATTCGGAGGAGTGATAAATAGTGAAGAACAGGCTTCAAGAGGACAGAGAGAGGCTGGTGGATTGGGCAGGCACATGGCAGATTAAATTCAGTGCAGAAAAGTGCGAGGGGGTACACTTTGACAGGAAGAATGTGGAGAGACAATACAAATGAAATAGTCGAATTTTATAGGGCTGCAAGAACGGAGAGACCTGGGGGGAAGGGGTGAGGGATGGTAATCTGCACAAAACACTGAAGTTGGCAAGACCGATTAACAAAGCAGTTAATAAAGCAAATTGGATCCTGGGCTTTATAAACAAAAGCGTAGAATAAAAAATGCCTGGAAGTTTCGCTGAACCCAGTGTGGTCAAATGCTGGAGACCACGTTTTGGGGAAGGATGTGAAGGCTTAGGAGAGGAGATGGAAGATATTTATCAGAATGGTTTCAATGGCGAGGGATTGCAGTTATGTGGATTGACAAGAGGACAGAGGAGGTTCAGAGGAGATTTGATTGAGGTGTTTAAAATCGTGAAGGGCTTTGCTCGGGTAATTAAGGAGACCTTGGCCCAGATTTTTGCCACGACGGAGAGCCTCTGCGTCGTAGGGAAAATGGCAGAATTGGCCAAAGACCCTAAGACGTGCCCCCAAACGCTGCACTTCCCATTTTCTCGGGGGGCGGGCATGCTTCGTGTTTGTGCATTTCACGGTGGTAACTGACCATTTATGTCATCAGCCGCCTCCACTGAAGTGGGATTTTGGTAGACCAGGGGTGTGAAACTCGAAAGATGCAGATTAGACCAGGTAAGAACAGATCTGAACTTTGTAGATTCATTTGGTCATTCAGGGCATCCCTTTGGAGAGGTAAGGTACCACTTTGGATCTGGTCTCAGGACACCTTTGGTGGAGGTCAGATGCCCTTGGGGTAGGTCAGGTGCCCTTTGGAATTGTTAAAATTAGGCATAAATGTGCGTAAAAAGTGCATGAGCTGGGACATTCCAACTTCTTTTATTTAAACACTTCACACAAATTTTAATACGCTCATGAAACCTCTTCCTGCCCGTGGATGAGGTTTCATGTTTTTTCTGAAGGCCGCCTGGGCTCTTCGCTTTAAGGTCGGTCGGGCAGGTCCATTAATCATTTAAATTACTTTTTTAATGGCCTTAAGAGGCCTTTGACAGGTCGGCGGGGGTGCAGACGATTCGGCTGCGCGCCCACCGAACTGAAAATCTAAATGACACGGGGTGATGTCGGACGTTATTTTATGCTTCGACGAGCGGGCCCCACACCCACCCCCCTGCTCACTGACCGGAAGATGCAGCCCTTAGGACTTTTTTTACATAGGACTTTATTTTATCTCATCTGTGCACGGGTCCTGAGGTCTGCCCATGGTGGATACTGGGTGAGGTGGCACGGTAGGTGCAAGGGCAAAGGGTGGTGCATTGGGGCGCATGGGTTGACGCGACTTGGCACTCAGTATACATAGGGGCTATAAAGGGTAATGTGGGGTGGGAGGAGGGACCTAAGTTGGTGTTGGGGTTATAAGGGGCCATGGGTGAGGGGGGTGCATGAAGTGGCATGGGTTGGCATGGAAGGGGGATGTGGAGTGTGTGGGGGGGTGGGGGGGGCGGTGGGGGGTGCGGGAGGGGTGAGGGCTGGAGGGATGTTTCAAGTTATAATCTTTATTTTTAAACTTTGGACACAGTGCCGGAGCCCAGGGGTGGGCTTTCTGTCCAGCCCACTCCGCACTCAGCATCCTCCTCAGATCTTTCCGGCTCATCCGCCCCGACTTCTAATCCAGCCCACCCCTCACCCCCACCCCACCCCACCCCACCGCCCCCCCACCCCACCACCCCCAAGCCCAACCAAAAACACCACGTCCGAGCAGCTATTTCTACGGGTCGGATTTGCAGAGCTGGGAATTCCCCCATTTCCGCACGCCCGACCCGGGGGGAGGGGGATATCTGGGCCGTTGTTTCCAAAAACGGCTGAAAGCTGAATCACCAGAGGGCACAGCTTTAAACCGATCGGCAAAAGAATCAGAGACGACACAAGGAAACGCTATTTTACACAATGGGTGGTTAGGATTTGGAGTGCACTGCCTGACAGGATGGTGCATACAGATTCAACTGTAGCCAACAAAGGAAAATTGGACAAACACTTGAAGGGGAAAGCTTTGCTGGAATATAGGGAAAGATCGGGGAGGTAAGACTAACTGGATTGTTCTGTGAAAGAACCAGCGCAGATTCGATGGACCAAACGGTCTCATTCAGTGCTGTAATATCTTACGATTCCATGAAAATAGCCAACAAGTTAAAGGGAAGAAGAGGTGCACCTCCTGAACTTGCAGGTTTATTCCCGCCCTTCTGCAGCCTTCCTCTGAAATGGCACCTCGTCCTCAACCTTATTTACAGGGGCCTACTGGATTGCAAATTCATTGCCCTTAAACCTGCTGTGGAAAGTTAGGTCAAAATTGAAATGACATTCGGCTCACGGAAGTTGCACTAACTCCTCGCTCTGTGACCACGCGAAGTCACCTCCCATTAAATGATTGGGTAGCTAAATGGCCTCAATCCTGCACGTTCACAAGAGAAATCAGGAGATAAGGAGGCTAACGCGACAGCCTTGCGTAACTAGAACGGATTGTTCTTTTCAAATTGAATAAAAAATGTTTTCTTTGTTATTTGCCTGAAATAGCTGGGATTTGAACTGGTGAATCAGACCAAAAATATGTACAACAACTGGCTCCTTAGCCAATTTCGAAGCGCTAATGTATTTCCTGACCTTCGCTCCTGGGAAGCACCCACTGTTTGACACTGCTGTAGGGACCTTCCCCGCAGGAACTCTATGGCCACCGATAGCAGGTGGCGTGGTTTGAAGGATGGGTTTCGATGTGATCTAACCCCAGCTCTGCCCTGCGCACATCTCGAGTGAATCTTTGCACTGGAAAGAGAGCCAGCAAACATCGCCCTGCAGGAGCCACAGGCTGAACTGCAGTCTTGACCTGACTTTTAACAGCAGTTGGGAATTAGGTCATTTTGGTCATCTCTCTTCGTCATAGACTTGTGCCAGTCCAAAGTGTGGCAGCAGCAAGATTCGGGGCACTGCTGGCAACAGGGTGAACCTAGCCAAAGGCAGAACACATCGCAATAAGCCAACGGTTGTCCAGCGTAGATGCTTTTAGGAACATGACATGCCTTTTAAGCTCAACAAAGCCCAAGGTTATCAGAGATCTGGTTGGTTGTGTTTGTGTGTCCCCTTGGCCCAAATGTTCCATTGGATTGATTCCCACAGCTACTGAGACTGGCTATCAAGCCCACCTTTCTCTCCTGCTCCCCTCACGCTGTGTTTGAGCCCTGGCTCGATGAACACTCTTGCCTCTGATTCACAAAGTCCTGAGTTCAAGTCCCACTTCAGGGCTTGGACCCAAAAATTCAGACTGAGACTCCAGTGCGGTACTGAGGGAGTGCTGCACTGTTGAAGATGCCATCCTTTGGAGAAGTCAGACTGAGGTCCCATTTGCCTGCTCAAGTGGATGTAAAAGATCGCATGTGACTATTTCAAAGAAGAGCAGAAGAGTTATCCCTGGTCAAAATTTATCCCTCAAACAACATCACTAAAAACAGATGATCTGGTCATCATCTCATTGCTGTTTGTGGGATCTTGCTGTGTGCAGATTGGCTGCTGCGTTTCCTACATTCCAACAGTGACTACACTTCAAAAAGCACTTCATAGGCTGTAAAGTGCTTTGGAGTGCTAGGTGGTTGTGGAAAGCGCTGACTGACTCACAGTGAGTCATGGGTCGTTGGAACTGGCAGGTTCCAATATCTTCCTAATTGGCCATTCCTCGAGTGACAGACTCAGGGTAATAACATTCTTAGAGATAAACACAACTGGGTGGAGAGTTAAAGATTCTAAAGAGATTAACTTCCATAGATTGATAGATAGTTCAGTCCCTGACCTTCCTTACTTTCCAGGCAGAGAGTGATAGCAGGCTATTCAACGATGTGGGCATCAGAACCAAATTCAATCCTGCTTTCATTGGACGCTTGCAAGACCAAAATTTAAAAGAAAGGTTATTGATCATATGAGTGTTTACAAATGGGACACTCCGCTTGCTAAGGGGCCTGGTGATGGTTATAGAGTAGCCTCACATTCACATGCTGAGACCTCAGCTTTGATCATCGCAGCCACAGGTCGAACCCACGGGTCTTGCTGACCAGTAAAGCTTCATCCCACACCTCGGTGGGGAGGATCTTTCCCTCGGCGAGCGGGCTCAGCGGGGACAGGAGGGGGCGGCCGGGAAGCCGACCACCGCCCGCGTCTGGGGCCAGACGGCGACTTCACGCTGACGGGTCAGTGAAGGCCCGCCCAGCATGAAACGCGCGCTGCAGCCCGTGCGGGGTGGGGAGGAGGAGGGGCAAGCGTAAACTTCACACATGCGCTTGAAAATCTCCCCGAGGCACAGAGCTGCCTCAGGGAGCGCAACAGTTTAAAATATCAAAAATAAAGATTTTTAAAAATGTTATAAAACAAGTCCCCCTCACGTGACCCTGCCACATGAGCAGGGTCATGTCATAAATGAAATCTTAAAAATTTTATTTTATTTTTATTTGCTTTAGGAAACCTCACCCCCGCCCGTGGATGAGGTTTTCCCAAAAATTGCAAAGGCCACTCAGCCTCTTCGCCTGCCCCCCCGCCCACCATATGGTTGGACGGGCAGCGAAAAATTTATTTCAATTACCTTTTTAATGGCCCCAATAGGTTTTTTAATTGTCGGCGGGCACTCTGCCGACTCTGGTGTGCGTGCCCACCAACCGAAATATCGCACGAGCGCACAATGACCTCAGGACGCTTGCCCAACATCATCGCACGTCATTTTACACTCGGCCGGGTCAGGCGCGCGCCTGTTCAACGAGCTGAAAATTCCCCCCACGCGTTTACCAATGGGGCTACTGAGGAAGTTATTCCTTGTGTCAGTGATTGTATTACTGGAGCCGCTCAATCTATTATAATCTCAGTGCAAGATTGGCAGAAGTCCTGGAGAAGTGAGGTCAGTGTGTTGCTCATTGATCTACAATGGCCCTCCCTGCCCAGCCAAGCCTTGACTGTAAGATTCTCATCCGTGTTTTCAAACCTCTCCGTGGCCTCACCCCTCACTATCTCTGTAACCTCCTTCAGACCTATAGCCACCTGAGATCTCTGCGCTCCTTCAATATTAATGACCTGGACCTGGGTGGATGACACAAAACTTGGGGAGGATAGTGTTAAACTTCGAAAGGACACAAACAGGTTGGTGGGGACAGCCTGTGGAGACAGAGGGCAGGTAAAATTTAATGCGGAGAAGTGTGAAGTGATTCATTTTGGGATGAAGACTGAGGAGAGGCAAGAGAAACTAAAGAATACAGTTCTAAAGTGGAAGCAGGAACAGGGGGACTGCTGTTATAGGGGCACAAATCATTGAAGGTGGAAGGATAGGTTGAGAAAGTGGTTAATAAGGGATCCTGGATTTTACAAATAGAGACATAGGGTGGTGTTTAATGTCACCCCCTGTGGCCAATTTGGAGGCAGAGGGCATTTAATCAGTTGGGAGGGTGCAGGATGGAGACCCCACTGTCTTCCCACCTCTGTCCGATTAAGTCCGGGCGGCCAGGCTTGTGGATGGCCTTCCCGCCCATATACTAATTGATGCCCTATAATGGGCAATCAACCTCCAATTAAGGGCCTCCTCCCACCGCCACTAGTATTCAACCGGCAATGGGTGGGCCAGTCACGATGCAGGGAGCCCAGAAATTAATCTTGGTCAAGTTTGTTTACTGGTTTCCGGTCGGGGGTGGATTGTGGGGACCCTTGTTCAAAGGCACCCGAGTGACTGATGAGGGAGCCAGAATCGGGAAGGGTGGGTGGGGGAGGGGTGGGCCTGACAAAAGCCATCCCCTTGCTCCTGCTTCTGAACCCCTACCCTGTTCCTGTCCCACAGCCCCCAAGCCATGATGTCTACCCTGCCCTCACCCACCTTTGGAGGGGGTGGGGAGTCTCTCATTGATCCTGGGCCTCTGGTGGTTACAATACCGGCAGCTGCCACAGCTCCTGGTGGTGCTAACGTCAGTGGAGAGCTGCCAACATCTGATTGGCTGGCAGCTCTCACGGGGCAGGATTTCCATCCCCAAGGTTCTCAATCCAGGGAAAAGCCTGACTCCGGCTATTTAAGTGCCTGATGGACACTCAATACCGGCAGGCGAGTACCAACAGAGGCATCATGTGGCTCCTGCCGGTGGCCTCCTGTCACAAACATTAAATTTAATCCATAAAGGGTTCACCCATGACGAACCTTTATAAAACACTGGTTTCAACCTCAACGGGAATATTATGTCTAATTCTGGGCACCACACCTTAGGAAGGATATGAAGGCTTCAGAGAGGGTGCAGAAAAGATTATTATGAGAATTGTTGAAGGACGTGGGTAGGTTGGAGAAACTGGGGTTGTTCTCCTGAGAGAAGAGAGGGTTGAGAAAAGATTTTATAGAGGTATTCAAAAACATGAGGGAACGTGGACAGAGCTCATAGAGAGAAATTGGCCACTGGCAGAAGGGTCGAAATCAAAGATTACAGATTTCAGGTGAGCGGCCAAAAAAAAACCAAAGGCAACATGAGGTAAAAGCTTTTGTATGCAGCGAGTGGTTAGGATCTGGAATGTGCTGCCTGAGAGCGTGGCAGAGGAAGATTCAGTCGTGACTTTCAAAATGGAATTGGATAAGCACTTGAACAGGAAAATACGCAGGGATTCGTGGGAAATAGTGAGGGTGTGGGACCAGTTAAATTACTCTTGTAGAGATCCAACATGGATACGATCGCCTCCTTCCACTCTCTGACACTATACGATTCTAATTTTGCCTTTTGATTCTCCTCCCTCCGTCACTTAAGGTTGTGCCTCCCGCTGCTCAGGCTTCAAGGTTGGGTATCACCCTCTCTAACCCTCCCGACCCCTCACTACCTCCCTTCCCCACTTTAAGACGCTCCTTAAAACCTACCTCTTTTGACCAAACTTCTGTTTTTCTGTCCCAATATATATGTCACTTAGTGTCATCTTGTTTGATTTGTAGTCCCGTGAAGCGCCGTCAAGGTAATCTACTATGTTAAAGGCGTTATAAGTTGTTGTAGGCATATTTTACTTGAGCAAATGAAGGGCTTGTATCTCCCAACACCTTTAAAGGGCCTCCAATGTGCAGAACAATGAGTTATGCCTCACACTATTAGGAATTGCTAAGCCTTGGCCCACTGAGGATCAGCTTGGATCAACACGAGCTGAAAGTTTGGGTTCCCAATCCTCCCGAATTGCCCTGGAGTTTCTAACAATTGAAGATTAACCTCCAGGACACCGCTGCAACAACATCCAGGAGAAAATAAAAGGTTCTTTTTTTAAATTTTCTTTCAATACTTTTGTTCATTAGTGATAAAAATATCGAAAATGGGGAGAAAATGTTGTTTCGGCTGCTAGTTAGGAATCTTCCAATCAGATTCCGGATTGGCCATGAGGAGGCAGGTTTCTGTGATGATGGACATGTGGGGCAACCAATGGCTGGAGCGTGGGAGCGGGGTGACTCAAAGAGTAGGTCAAATATTGAAACCTCCAGGGATATGTCCATCCGGAGTTGGCAACCCCAGCAACATTTGTGAGGTTAACTCTCCCCTTGAACAAGGGCATCATTTCACCCTTCCTCGTCTAGCACCGACACCAGAAGGGTGGCGGGGCTGGAGGAGGGAGGGAACAAATTCACGAACAGGTGGAGTGGGGCAGGCTCTCAATTCCAACTTGCTTCAAAATGCAAATTGGTATCATCCGGGTCAATGAACTACCACAAATAGAGGGGGGTTTTTGGGGAGCTCTCGATAACCCCCTAGCCCTCCCATCCCCTGTCTCATCCCTCCTGTATGTGCGTCGAAACAATTCAACGCCAATCTCTTGCCAACTGCCGAAGCAGGTGACGTAAGCGGTTTATAAAAAGGTTTCTGCAAATGCGGAAACAAAGATCTTCCAGAAAGCGACTCCGTCACAAGTAGCTGCTGCCTGTTCTCATTAAACGTTATGGCTGTCTAAAATAAAGCGGCTAACTTTTGACTCATCTCCCAGCTTATTGGCCTTCCACGTTGCGGTGGACTTAAAATAAGCAAACACGCTCGGCTTTAGTCTGAAGCCCACAGTTGACTTCTGTGGTCCGAGTGAGGTTTCTCCACAGTCACATGGCACAGCAGATGGGCAGCACAGATAGTGTCAGTTTCGCAGACTGCTGACAGCACTGCATAACCACCTTCGCCTCATCCTTTCCCCTCCTCCATGCACCCCCCCACCACTCCCCCACCCCACCCCGCCCCCCCCCCCCCCCCGACCCCTCCTAACCCTTGAATCATCTCCTGTGTGAAATTGGTTGAGCCATCTATGTATATTCAAGGTTATGGAAGAAAAATATGTGCTGTCTCAGGCTGAGTCATGACTGACACACGGCTTATTTTTAACACCACAAATGTCAGGCTGCATTTGTAGCTTAAACAAGAGCTCCTGCTGTGGCTGCCCTATTTCAGCACAGAGTCTGGAAATCAGTTTTATGCTTCACGTGCAAGGGCCCTGGTGCTGCTGGGATCTCTGTATAGCGGCAGCCTCCTGTCTGGAACTGAAGTAAAGGCACCTACAAAAAGCCAGGGTAGGACAGGGAAATATTGACCAGAGTAGCAGCCTAGAGGCTGTACGCTAGACAACTTGGGCTGAGACGTGATGCTTGCCTGAGTCAAATAGTCCATCACATGCAATGACTAGCCACTTGGGTGAGCTGCAGTAAAAAGAGGATGATTCCCGGTGATGAGTTAAGAACCCCGACACAAGAGAGGGAGTCGCACCGTCTTTACAGATTAAAGGTTGGAGCAGCAGTGGATCTGTGCGCCTGTTCCGCTTTTCAACCAGATCCTAAACTCCATATACCCGCCTGTGCGCCTTATACCTTAGTGCCTTCGCTTAACTAAAATACATTTATTCCCGGATTTAAAATTAACAATTGATCGAGCACCAATTGCCATTTGAGGAAGAGAGTTCCAAACTTTTGCCACCTTTTACGTGAGGAAGTTTTTCCTAACTTCACTCTGGAAAAGCCTGGCTCTAATTTTCAGTCTAACCTCCCCCACCCACCCCCTGCTGCGCTCGACTCCCCAGCCGGTGGGAATAATCTCCCTTAATCTACCGTGTTGTATCTTGAAAAAACTTCAGTCAGATCACCAAGCCTCTCCCCTCTGACCTTCTGAATTCCAGGAAATGCAGCTCGAGTTTGTGTAAACTCTCCTCATAATTTAAATTCTACACTGCACTCTCTCCAAAGCCAATATATTCAGCCTAAGGTGTGACGACGGGGCTGCTCACAGTACCGTGCTCCTGGTGTGGTCTAAATGGGTCTTTGGCACTTTTAATCGAGTTCACTGGCGGGTTTTCCAGTCTGTTTCCAGTGTCCTTTCAGAGGGTCTCTTTATGTGTAAACATTTGAGTATTCGATCACATCATTGCAGGCGGAGCTGGGACCAGAAACTCAGACAGTCCCACGTGACGCACTATGTGCACTCGCCCACCTAGTGTGATTCATTAGCCTAATCATCGCGCCGGTAATGGAGGCCTCAGTCATAGCTGCAGCTCCTGATGACCTCACCGGTATGCAAAGAAATATGTAAAGCATTTTTGACGCAGGATTGAGAAGAGAAGAGAAAAAAAAAAACGAGAGAAGGATCAGCACCAGAGTGTTAGGCTCACGTCAGCCCAGTTCTGCAATGTGTGTTCAGCTGTCAGTCGTGGCTCAACAGCCCACAGCATTTTGGCAGGAGGCTGTGGGCTCAAGCCGCACTGCACAGGCTTCAGCACAAAATTCAGGCTGACGCTCCAGTGCAGTACTGAGGGAAATGCTGCACTGCCGAAGGTGCTGCCTTTTGTAGACGAGGCCCTCTCTGCCCCCTCAGGTGGATGCACTATTCCGAAAAGGAGCCATGGTGGAGGTGGACGGCTTGGGGGGAGTGGGGGGAGGTGGGGTGTGGGGGGGTAGAGGGTTGGGGGGGGGGGTGGCGGTGTGGGGTGTGGTTAACCCCAGTGTCCTGGTCAACATTTATCCGTCAACCAACAACATTGAAAACTGACGAGCTGCTCAGCATCATTTTGCTGCTTGTTGGATCTTGCTGTGTACACTTCAAGCTACACTTCGAGAAGTACTCCATTGGCTGCAAAGGTCCTTGGGACACGCTGGGGTTGTGAAAGGAGCTAGAGAAAGCAAAGTTCTTCTGGGTCATAAGGAACAAGGTGATGGTGAGCAAAGATCCCTCACTCCCCACCCCACTGTTAGCCTAAAAGTGCTGGACGAGGTCAGTGAAAAGCCAAAAAGAAGCAAAAGTTTGAGCACAGCAGCACACCGTGACAGTGGGGGGGGTGGGGGGCAACCAATCAGCTGCCCCACAGGAAACAGGAGACAGGAGCTGCCAATTTCTCCTTAAACTGAAAGAAGTCAATGTCATTTAGGTACTTCACACTCACCTGGGTCACATTACCACATAAGAGCATCACGCTCATGTAACATGCTAGAGAAGTAGCAGAGTAGGAGTCAGACCAAGGCGTGCAGATCATTCTCTAAATCTGCAACCTCAGTTCCTATCTCTGGCTCTGAGTCATTGACTGGGCCACACTCACGTTGTCAAAACAAACAACAGGAAATATGCATCCATCTTGCCCTGCATTTCTCGCATAACAGGAGCGTTTAATTACAGAGATAAAAACAAAAAACTACTGCGGGTCATGTGGACTCGAAACGTCAACTCTTTTCTTCTCCACCGATGCTGCCAGACCTGCTGAGTTTCTCCAGGTAATGCTGTTTGCGTTTAATTACAGTATCTTCCCTTTGTCCTGTCATAACCCCGCAGGCTGATTACTCACAGCCTGTGACTTGCACCAGGTCAGCTGGATTTTTACCCCTTTGGGCACAGGGGTAGGCCAGATGGGCTGAGTGGCCATGCAGCCCTCTGTTTTTGTGACATACTGAGCTTTGCAGATAAGGAAGAGGTATAACATTCAACAACAGCAACTCGCAGTTATATCACACGTTAAACATAATAAGACATCCCGAAATGCCTCCCAGGTGCATTATTTGGCAAAAATTTGGCATTGAAACATGTCAGGACTCGTTGGAGCTTGGTCAGAGAGATAGGTCTTAAGGAGCAGCTTAAAGGAGGGAAGAGAGTTAGTGAGGAGAGGTTTAAGGAGGGAACTCCAGAGTTTCCAGAGCTTAGCTGAAGACTCAACCAGCAGGACTGAGTGCCCCATGGGCTGTGTCCTCAGGAACACACACACGGGGTGGGATTTTACTGCCCCATTGCAGGTGAAGGGGGGGGTACCGTAAAATGCAGCGAGTCGTTCAAATATCCATTGATGTCAGCAGGACTAGAAAATCCCGCCAGCGGGAGGGGGCCATAAAACTCCACCCATAGGTGGAACCCAGACTACAACTGGCACCAGGGGAGCCAGACCACAGTCAGCACCTTCATTGGAACATGAGGAATAGGACCAAGAGTAGGTCATACCAACCCGAGCCGGCTGCGCCATTCTGTAAGACCATGGCTGTACTTCCTACGTTAACTCTGCTCTCCTGCCCTAACCTCGTTTCCTTTGGTCCCCTTGGTGCTCAATGAACTATCGATCTCAGTCTTGAACAGGTTCCTCAGCTAAGCCCCCTCGGAAGGAGAACTCCAAAGCCTCGCAGTCCCCTTGAGTGAAGACATTTCACTCAGTCTGAAATGACCGACCCCTTAGCCTCAGGTGACAGCCCCTTGTTCTAGACTCTCCAGACAGTGGTAGCTAGCTCTCAGCCTCTACCCGGTTAAGCCCTCTAAGAATGTTATACATTCACAAGAGATGGGGAGGAAACCAAAGGGGTGACAATAATGATAGAACTTTCCTAATATATCACTTTTTGTTGATCGTGGGGGAGAGTTTTAAAAATGTCGACTATTTTTCCTGCACATTTTCCCCTCGCTGCAGTTACAGTTTCTTCAAGAGGGAGTCGATTAGTATATCTGCAGTCCATTCTTCCTCTCTCCCCGTCTTTATTCCTGTCAACTTCAAAAGAGATAAAAACTGGGCAGAAATGCTTCCAAGATGTCGGGTTTCTGACTCACGATCACCATTTCGCAGCTGCACAGAGTCGAAGGCTGGAATTTTACTCGGGCTTTTAGTAGGGGGCTGGGAGGCAGAAAGGCACAGGAAGGCATCGGGAGGGGTGCCCGACACCTTACCACCACAATGCCACGCCGCCATTTAACCTGTGTCTAGGGGATCGGCCGTCGCATGCGGGAGACAGCCCAGTGAAACCTGGCGGCCTTCCAACAGGCTTTGGGAGGGGGTCCCTCCATCTTTGGGCACTCCATGGCCCATGCAGGGGCCCCTGACAGTAATGGCTGCCCTCACAGCAACAGTAACAGCGTCACCTGCGCCTAAGAAACCCCCTTCTCCAATCAACCGCCTGCCTGCCCCGGCATCCCCACACAGCCCAACTTGCCTCTCTTCGAGGGCATCCGGACATTGGAGCACCCACTCCTCGTGGCTGAAAACTCAGCACTGGCCACCGCTAATGGTGGCGCTGATGAGTGCCGGCGCTCTCATTGGACCAGCAGCTCCTGGGGCAGGTCACCATCCTTAATGGGTCCCACCATCGGCCAAAGCAGGATCACATTCATCTTTTGACCCCACCTGCGTGACTTCAACCACAGCAAAAAACATTCAGCCTAAGATGTCCCCCTGAGGTGTGTGTGTGTGTGTGTGTGTTTGAATGAGATTGTGTGTGTGTGTGTGTGTGTGTGTGTGCACACGCACAATTGTACTGTAAAAGCGTAAACAAACAGTGTCTTGATAATGAAGGAAAAAACATCGAATTGCGTCCAGAAATACTGGACTTTAAAAGTAAGACCTGAGTTTTTTTTAAAAATGCACACAAGCCACTGGCTGGAATGCTGAAGGGTGGCTCCCTAAGAGGTAATGGAGCCCCACCCTGTTGTCAGACAAGGTACTTCTAAAGACATCCAGGAACTAATTGCTCCCTCTGCTAGAGACAATGGGGCATAATGGGAGATAAGTGTTATCGCATCAAGGAATCCTGAGAGCAATGCCCAGACAGATTTGTGGATTCGCTTCCCACTTACAATATATAAAGAAGAGGTTAAAAGTGAGCTGAGAAGGTGCCCTGGGGCAGGATTTTGCCCTTGGCGGGGTACTCGGTGGGGGCATCGGGAAGCCAACCGCCGCCCGCGATCGAGCCTGCATTGCGATTTCACACGGGCGGGCCAATTAAGGCCTGCCCTGCGTGGATCGCGAGCAGCAGCGCTGAACGCTGCCTGTGCGGGTGGGAGTGGGGGGGGAGAGGGCGATCTGGGCCTAGCACACAGTTTGCACTGCGCAAGAAAGAGCGTTTCAATCTCCCTGAGGCATGGGGCTGCCTCAGGGGGATTGAAGCACTTTTCAAAAAATTAATAAAAATTTAATAAAACATGTCCCCTCATGTGTGACTCTGTCACATGAGATGGGACATGTTTTTAATTCCAAAATAAAGCTTTTATTTAATGTTTATTTGCTTCAGGAAAACACATCCAGCTTGTGGATGAGGTTTCCTAGGAAACGTAAAGGCCGCTTGGCCTTTTCGTCTTCCCCCCAAGCGTAAGGTTGGATGGGCAGCATAAATTTGAATTTAACTTGATTGTTAATGGCCTTAATTGGCCTTTTAATTATTGGCAGACACGCAGGCGACTCCGGCGCGCGCCCGCCGAACGAAATATCGCGCGAGTGCGCGATGACGTCGGGACACACGCCATTTTACGCTCGGGCGTGTCGGGCACGCGCCCACACGCCGAGCATAATATTCTGCCACTGGTGTCTGTCTGTTGGTGGGTGTTCTGAGAGGGAGCAAGAGCTGGAAGTTTGGCATAGAACTAACAGCCACACACAGCACCCCTGCAAATCACCATTTGGCAGGTATCCCAATCTCTCTCCTTCTCTACCGAATTCAACACCACTGGAACCTCGAAACCAACTATTTGTCTACCGGAGTCAATTCTACTGGAATCTCAAATCACAATGGCCGCAACACTCATTCGCCTACTCACCATGAATCAAGAACTTTTCCCCATCTATACCTTTTTCTTCCAATGTACATACATATTCACTTAATTCAAGCTAAATTCTGACTTTTACCCTGTATGACCATATATGTATGTGTTTTATCCTTTCTTGCCTTTAGCAGTTAATAAACTTACTCTTACCTTTAACTCAAGAAAGTCTGATCAAATGGGCTCCTTCAAAACCAGAAGGATTGGGTCCGGGAAGAAGGTTATCTGTGAAAGGGACCCTTTTTAGATTAAATCTTGCTGTGACCCACCGGGTAGGTAGGTGGGTGTTGGGGTGCGTGCTGAATAAAGACAGGGAGCCAGTCCATCCCTTCTCGCCCAGGGCATCACAATTTGGGGGGTGGTCCCGGCCCAGGCGGTGACAAATTGAGGGGTCCCGCCTGGATCGACAACATTGAAGGGGGGGCCCTCTCCGGGGGTGGGGTGGGTCATAAATAACGTCAGCTTTATAGGAATCTCCAGTTCCCAACAATTCAGCGAAGAGGAATTGGTGAATTGGGCATCAGTTGAAAAACATCACTCACATTCTTGGTTTCTATTCATCCTTCTCAGGTGCTCATGTCTAATGAGGAAGTCACATCCCGAGTGGTTCTGTTAAAAATCAGTTACGATGAAAATGCCGTTAGACTTTCAGATCCTTCTGGGGAATTCTACAGGCTATTTTTGCCGATTTATTTTTGTTTGAACAGTGTCAGGTCAGTGATATCATTTTTGGGGGGGGCGGGTATTAGCTGACCGCAGCTCCCTAAAGCTGGCAGTGCCCGGGACTTTGGGTGGGGACCTATCGGAGCAGCGACTGTGGACCAGGGATTCCCTCTGGTGCAAGAAAAACCCTATTCCTGTGTGGTGTCTGGCCACAAAGGACAATTTGAATGCCGCAGTTGCCAACTCAGGTTGGAAGTATTCCTGGAGGTTTCATCATGTAACATCCCACCTGGTCAAATAACCTTTACCCAATACTCCCCCCCCATTTCCAATACTTTTAATAAACAGAGGGTCCACAGCAATGAAATCAAAACACAAACACACACACACACACACACACACACGATTATCTTTTAACACCATCGTGATTACTTTCCTGGGTGTTGCTCACAGTAGTGCACAGCAGACGGATCTTTAGTTCCTGGAGACTCCAGGGCAATCCTGGAGGGTTGGCGACCCTGGGCCTCCCAGGAGATTATTGACTATTTTGACCCAGCGGCAAAGCACTGCTTGGTTGGATGGAATTCGAAATCCAAGGAGGTTCGGGTGAGATTGCGTGTACGTTTTTACAGAGCAGTCAGCAGGCCGCCTCATGTTATTGTTGAATGTGTCCCAAGTCCAGTACCAGCGCTAGCTGGACTTTCTCTCAACCTCCTAGACCTCGCGAGAGCGGGTTCTAACCCATCTTCTGACCCTCAGGTTGCACAAACCCTGACCAATCGGGATTTGAGCCTATCCTACAAACCGCTCAGAAATATTACATAGAATTTACATTTACAAATACAGAATTATAGCGCAAAATCTGGCCATTCAGCCCAACAAGTCCATGCTGATGTTTATGGTTTACATGATCCTCAACCCCCCGTCTTCATCTCACCTTCTGACTTTCACGTCTATTTCCTTCACCCTCATGTGTTACTTCCCCTTAAATGAGTCTATGTTATTGGCCTCAACCGCTCCATGTGGTAATGAGTTCCACATTCTCAACATCTCTTGGTAATAAAGCTTTTCTTGAATTCGCCTTTGGATCTATTAACGCTTATCTTATATTTAGGGCCCTAGTTTATGGTCACCACCAAGCAAGCTAAGGAGGCTTTGAGGTGACTTCAAGTTTTCAAGGTTATGAAGGGTCAAAGTTGATCCAGGCAAATGGTCCCCTGTGATGAATTATTCTAATACTCCAGGTCGCAAGTTTAAAAATTAGGAGCTAAATTATAAAGGAAATCAGGTCGTCCTAAGCTGGCTATTCTGCCATTGCTGTCTGTAGGAACTTGTTCTGCTCAAATTGTTTCGCCCATTAAAACACTGACTAGGCTTTATTGGCTGTGCAGCCATTGGAGGTATCCTGAGGTTGCGATAGGCACTATATAAATGCAACTCCCTCCTTCCTTCCTTGTGCATCTGAACTCGATGTAACCCTTAGACGGAGCTGCTATAAAGTTCTAACGCCATGATGCAGCCAAACTGCCCACACGTGCCCTCTGTGCGAAGGATTCGATCGATCTGCTGCACGTTGCAGGATTTTCTTTGTATTTTGTTTCAGGAAGTAGTGACCAACACTGCAACAATGTGATTATTCATTGAATAGAAATTTCTGGATATCGGGAATTGCTTGTTGACTGGTCTGAAAGTCTTGTTGTGCACGATGTGTGCATTTGTTTAGCTTTCCGCTTGACAAACACTTTTGCAATTGTGGCTATTTGTGTGTTGTTCAGCACATCCGATCTATTCTTACCATCCCACATGGGCCCGCATTCTCTGGCAGGAAGAGATCAAGAGCCTTCCTAATCCAAATTGGCACAGCACCAGCTGCAGCAGGATTACGCAAACTTGAACGGTAGAATGCCTCTGCCTAGTGATTTCATTTTTAATGCTGTAACAAGATGAATTGCTACGAAGCTGCGATTTCCAAAACACCAGATCAGCCGGTTCAACATAACGCAAGGGGATGCGCCAGCACAGAGACATTGTTACTGGACTGGTGATCCCGAGGCCTGGATCAATGATCCAGAAACATGAGTTCACATCCCACCTTGGCCACTGTGGAATTTTAATTCGGTTAGTTAAATAAATCTGGAATTAAAAAGCAAGTAGTGGTATGGCTGAATCTACCAGATGGTTGTAAAATCACTTCCGGTTGGCGAATGTCATCCGGTTGTGAATGAAGGTGGGCAATTTTAACAATTACCGGGAAGGCCTAGTCTAACGGTTGGAGCCAGAGCCTTCAGCAGTGAAGTTAAGAAACACCCTCCATGCAAAGGATAACGTAGGTTAACTCTTCCGCAAACGGCAATTGATACTAGATCAATCGGTCATTTTAAAACTGGAATTGATAGATGAGAAGCTAAATCAAAGGCATTGAGTGCCTGAGGTGAACATAAAAGATCCCACGGCGCTGTTTGAAGAAGGGCAGGGGAGTTAATTATCCCTGGTATCCTGGCCTATGTTTATCTCTCAACCAACAGGTTGAGACAGGTTATCCGATCATTATCGCATTGCTGTTTGTGGGAGCTTGCTGTGCGCAAATTTTCTGCTGCATTTCTTCGCTTATTGGAAGCCAATCATCTTTTGTCGACATTACAACAACAACTTCTGTCTATATAGTGCCTTTAACATAACACAATGCCCCAAGGCACTTCACAGAAGCATTACAAAGCAAAGTTTGACATCAAGCTACTTGAGGAGACGTTAGATCAGGTAACCAGAATCTTCGTCAAAGAGGTAGGTTTTACAGAGTGTCTTAAAAGGAGGAATGTGAGGTAGAGAGGCAGGGAGGTATAGGGAGGGTATTCCAAAGTTCGGAGCCAAGGTAACTGAAGGCATGGCTGCCAATCATGGAGCAATTAAAATTGGGAATGCACAAGAGGCCAGGATTAGAGGAGCGTAGATATCTCAGGGGATTGTGGGGTTGGAGGAGAATTCAGAGATAGGGAAGGGCAAGGCCATGGAAGAATTTGTAAACGAGGTTGAGAATTTCCAAATCAAGACAGCGGTGATTACATATGACACGGATTGAATAGGCTGTGAAGAGCTTAGAGGCATCCTGAGGTTGTGAATGGCGCTACATGAATGGAAATAATTTCTTCCTTTACCTCACAAGATCTCGTTAAGGCTTTTGGATGTAAATTTATTTCTAATTAATGTATTAATGTCTATCATGCGTCTTCTAAGCCATAGAATTCATTTTATCCTTTTCCCGGCATCTGGACCTCCCTGGATCAAACAGCAAACCCATATTGAGAGATTATTGAAAGTGGTCGTAAAACCCAACTGAGTCACTGATGTCTTTTAGAGAAGGAAATCTTCTGTCTTTACCCAGACAGGATCTCCATGTGACTTCCATCCCACATCAAGGTGGTAGCCTTTCAACTCCACCTCTTTAGTGGCTAAGCAAGCCCTTTGGTTGTATGAAACCACCAGAACTGCAGGAGGCCAGGGAGCTCAAGGAGGTGGCCCAGCACAACAGTCTAAATGGGGCAGAGGGACGGGCAATCATGCTGGCCTTGCTGGTTCTCATAAACGCTCTGCCATTCTGCTCTGGACATGAAGGAAGTCTGCTCTGTCACTATGATGCTGCGGGAAAACATCAAATAGCTTAAATTGAGTCGATGCTGAGACGAATCTGAGGTGTAACCTGTCCAACCGGTAGCTGAAGTTGTGTCTCAGCTATAGCAGGGCGCAGCTGGTGACAGCCAGAGGGCAGGCATTGAAAAAAACAATCACTCCCTAACTTCATCCTCAAACATGACAGGAATCACATAGTGACAGAACCAAAAACAAAGCAAAATACATCATGTACTGGGAATCCATGACAAGTGCTAGCAACACTCAGAACGTTCATTCACCATCTCTGGAGAGAACTGTGGATGACTTAATGCTACAGAGTCACGCTGATGAAGGTTATATTCTGAGGCATCAACTTGTCCGTCAATTTGTATTCATCCGACACTCTGCTGCCTGTATTCTAACTCACATCAAGTCCCGTTCACCCGCTTGTTGACTGACATTGGTTCCCAGCTACTCACACCTCAAATAGAAAATTCTCATCTGTGTTTCCTGATCTGTCCATGGCTCCAGCAGAACCAAAGGAACATGCTGTTTGATTTGATAATGCTATTGTTGGGATGCATGGCATCACACAGGCACTGAAATCATACACTTGGTATGCAGAATGTCTTTTTGGACTGACAGCAGGATGCAAATCAAACAGAATGTTCCTCCAGTTGTTCATAACACACAGAGTACAGATTGTACTCAACCAGCCCGCGCTTGCAAAACCCAAAACAAAACATCTGCTGTTAGATGTGATTCTGTGATTGGGCAGCACTTGCTGGACAATCCTGAGTGCGCTAATAGCTACACTAACAATCAATTTAAGGTAATCAGTCAAACTCGTAATGTGGCTCATTTATGTTTGCCAGAAGAAACATACATTCATACACTCGTTCTCTGCAAACAAAAGGGATATGTTTAAGCCCTGCACATTTTTTCAATTACCTCGGAGCTTGGGGAGCCAAGAGTTCCCTGTTGCTTTCCCCATGACAACACCTCGATCAACTTGCCAACCAATCAGCACCCCCTTGTCTCCTGTGGAATAAATTGTTGCCATTGTTTGAAATTTGGCATTCTTGTGTTTGCCCTGATGAGTGCAAGCCAAAAAACTTCAGCAACATGTCTCTTCTCAGCAATATTCATGTCCAATTCCTTCATTCCTGCATTGGTGCCTGTGCCTTCAGCTGCCTATGCACTGCCTTTCTGTCTCTCTATCTCTCTCTCTCTTCCTTTATTCCACTCCTTAAAATCTTCCTCTGGTCAAGCTTCTTGTCACCTGTCCTAATATCTTATGTGGCTTGGTGTCAAATTTTGTTAGACAGATCTTCAGTGAAGCACCTTAAGGTATCTTACTGTGCTAAAGGCACAATGTAAATGTAAGTTGTTGCTGTTGTTCCCTCCAACAGTGCTGACTGACCGGCTGAGGGTTCCAGCATTCTCTCTAGGGGCATATCTGTCAATGCTCCATATAGAGGGTGGGCAACTCATCGCTTTGAACTGCCCTGCCCCCAAAATCCTGCCATTTGTCCCTCTGCTGGGCGCATGACCAACTGGAAAGGGAAAAGGTTCTTTATTACTCAGTTACATTAATCTTAACCTTCTCCCCCGGCCCCCATCTCCTGTATTTATATATAACTACTGGAATTTTGTTTAATGTGCCCAATGATTTTTCTCCTTCATGTTACTTGCAGCAGCTTTAACTCCTCAAGAGTCTAGAGCAAACACAAAGGGTCGGCAACACTCCCTGCACATGAAGCAAAGCTGGGAGTCTCCCACATGCTGACAAGCTGTGAGGGTACCCCGAAGTCGTCCACTCCTCATTGGCCTTATTTTATTCACGAGGGGAAGCCCTGCAACATTAACACTAAAGCAAAATACTGCAGATGCTAGACATCTGAAATAAAAACAGAGGATGCTAGAAATACTCAGGAGGTCTGGCAGCATCCGTGGAGGGGGAACCAGAGTTAACGTTTCGGAACATTCTGTAGCTGTAACATTTCTTTCCGCTGCTGCTCTTTGCTGTTGTTCATAAAGATATTGATGTAAGTGTGGGGGAGGACGGGAGATTTTAACCTACGCGCTCACCAGGAAGCTAGCAGCCAAAGTTAAAATGGCCTGTAAAGTCTTGCTGAGCGGCAGTCCATTCCCTCTCCATCCCCGTCCCCACTCTCACTTTATCTGGCCCACTAGTTATCGGCCAAAGTAACCGCTTGACTTGGTTTCCTGCTCCATTGAAAACTTGCCAAGGCAGCGCACTCCAGGCAGCGTGGGCACTCGAGCTGCGCACCCCTTCACCGGGATTTCCTGGCCCGGTCATGCCGGGACACACCACGGGGGGGCGGGATTCGGCAGCCCAGCCGAAAGCCCATTGGCTCTCGGCGGGTTCGGACAATCCCGATGGCGGGCGGGGCTGGAAATTCCCGCCCCTTGTCGTGGCGCTCTGACAATTGAGGCTCACATGGAGGCCACTCATGATTTATCTGCGGTGTCGCCGATAGACTTTTGGGGTTTATGTCCACTGGAAGCGGGTACAGATTTCCTTTGCGAGCTGGCAAGGGTGGGGGCACCTCGTGGCAAGTGGCTGTTTCAGATCAATCAATCCATTTAAACAGATTGAGTCGGGCCTCCCCTTTTGGAGCAGCACCATGGCACAGCAAGATTACCCGCTTCCCTGGAGGAGGACCCCTCAGTTGTCCCATCACAGCTCCAGGCTTCTGCCCCAGACATTCAAGCAGCCCAAGATTTGGAATGGTGGTAAATAGTGGGTCACAGAAGCAGAAGTCAAATCCTACCACAATTCCATCTGTCCTGTATCCTCCACGCAGTACCTACTCCATCTCCCATAATAATAAAACCATTTGAGTTTGATAAGGGACTTTCCCTCATTAATCACATCTTGGATTAATGGGCTCAGTTGGTGGGTACTGGTCATCATTGGCATTGGATTGAACTCTCGGGTTTTTTTTTATTCATTCACGGGATGTGGGCTTCTCTGGAAGGGCCAGCATTTATTGCCCGTCCCTAATTGCCCTTGAGAAGGTAGTGGTGAGCTGCCTTCTTGAATCGCTGCAGTCCATGTGGTGTAGGTACACCCACAGTGCTGTTAGGGAGGGAGTTCCAGGATTTTGACCCAGCGACAGTGAAGGAACGGCGATATATTTCCAAGACAGGATGGTGAGTGACTTGGAGGGGAACTCATGCCCCAACACACTTAAAAGAAAAAATACCTAACACTGAGCCAAAGAAAGGAGACATTAGGAAATAAGTCCAAAAGTTTGGTCAAAGAGATAGATTTTAATGGGCATCTTAAAGGACAAAAGTGAGGTAGAGAGGCAGAGAGGTGATAGGGAGGGAATTCCAGAGTTCAGGGTCTAGGCAGTTGAAGGCATGGCTGCCAATGATGGAGTGAAATAAATCCAGGATATGCAAGATAGCAGAATTGGTGGAGCACAGAGATCTCGGAGGGCTGTAGGGGTGCATGTGGTTACAGAGATGGGGAGGGGTGGGGGGGATTTGAAGGTGAGGATGAGAATTTTAAAATGGATGTGTATTCAGACCAATGCAGTTCAGCGAGCACAGTGCGGTGAGGGGGTGTGGGGGGTGGTGGTGGGGGTGGGAGATGTGTGATGAGTAACCAGGACTTGAGATCTGGACAGCAGTGTGTTGTGGATGACCTCGAGGCTTATGGAGAGAGAGGGTCCCGCCACCTCTCAATCCCAGATGAAAGCAGGGGCTGAATTTGATGCCACCCTGGGCTGTTTGGCTTCACGCCACACCATACTGCTCTGCCAAGCTTGGCAATGCTACACCTCTGGCAAGCACAGGAGCTTTACCCGTTCCTATAACAAGTAAATCAGGAGTGACGTAACATTACTTCACTCTGCAAGGCCTGATATCTGATCGGAAAGCAGTGCAGACACGAAATGTAATAATGTTCCTGACATGGGCTACAGTGATAAGCTACATGGTTTACCAGAATCACATGACTTGTTTTGTTTTGCCGGGCCATTTAGAGACTTGTGACTGAATATTACTCAAAGAAGGGGGTCGAGTTAATGTAAAGTAGATCCTCACTTAGTGAGCCCTCTAACACCGCCAGCCTTCCACGCCCCTCCCCCATTCCTACTGCCTACCAAACAGCACTCCCCACCTCCACCCCCACCCGCCGCCCATCCTCCCCCGCCCCCCTCCCCCGCCCCCAACCCCAAATCTACACAACTTCCCTTGTTTCCTTGTGGACAGTTCTCTGGGGAATTTGGCTTTCAGGGTGTAGCTGCCGTCCAGTTTTTCCTGGCTGGCAGCCAACATCACACAGACTGGAAAAAAAAAACACCTGCAGCTTTTGTGCAAGAGTGGATTACAACATAGCCTCGCGTTCTGTTAAAGTGATTGAACAAAGCAGAGCGCAGGCTCACAGGCCATTTGCTGGAACCCTGGTCTCGGCCTGCAATTTTCCCGTGAGGGGAATTTTCACGATTTAGGAAAGAGAACGATTTTTACACGAAATGATTTATTTTTGTGTGTGTCAAACTGGTTCCTGTGAAATCCTCTCCCTTTTTTTTCTCGTTTAGATCCTCACTACCGTCTCCTTTTAGAAGTTACAGTTAATTTGTTGCTCAGGCAATGGCCATCAGACGTTACTCATATATCGGGAATATACAGCGAATGAACACCATGGGCCTCTTCAACATCATTTTCAGGAAAGTGTGTTCTGGAAACTCATTTTCTTGGTAAGGAAGGTGGGTCACAGGAGGACCCCCCATTTCAGTTGGCAGGGTAACGTTACCTGAGGAAAGGTTTCGGGGTTGTTCAGCATTTCAGGTTACGCAAAGAATGTTTACGGTAACCCCAAAACCTCGGGATCTCTGCTGAGCCAATGGAAGAGCAGTCCAGTGAGATTCCTTATTGCCTGTGAACTTTGGGGTTGACCCCAACCCGAATTTAAATAGTAGGGTGGACGGTCCCATCCGTGTAAGCTAAGAAAGGCCTTGTATTTATTTATATAGCGCCTTTCACCGGCTCGGGACACTCCAAAGCCGTTCACAGCCAGTGGAGTAGCTTTCAAATACAGTCAATGTTGTAATGTTGGCGATGCCATGGCCAAATTGTGCACAGCAAGCTCCCACAAGCAGCAACGAGGTAGTGACCAGATACCCTGCCTTCTCCCAATAATGTTGGTTCGGGGATGAATGTTGGCCAGGGCACCCGAGGATGATTCCCCTCTGTTCTTCGTTGAAAGGGTGCTGTGGGATCTTGTACATCCACCCGAAAGGGTGGGCGGGGCCTCGATTTAACGTCTCATCTGAAAGACGGCACCTCTGGCTGAGCCACAGCTGCCCTCCAGGCTAGAGCAGAAGCACTACAAGAGAGGCACCACTGCATTAAAACAATATCCATTCCACGCTCACACTGCGATCTTCAAATCTGATTTTTAACGAGACAAAACTAAGGTGCTGACAGACTATTAAAAGAGGAACAAAAACAGAATGACCTGGAAAAACTCAGCAGGTCTGGCAGCATCGGTGGAGAAGAAATTTTCTGCTGAGTTTTTCCAGGTAATTCTGTTTTTGTTTTGGATTTCCAGCATCCACAGTGGCTTTTAGCTTTTTGTTTTTATTAAAAGAGGAAGTGCTGCTCCGTTCATTGTCTGTTCTCTGGATTTAAGTCTGACACTTGCTAATGCTGAACATCTGGGATTTTCCAGATCAGCCCTGATGAATTATTTATGGTGATCTCTTGTTCTATATTGGGCCTGGTGCTGGGAACTCTCCCAAGGAGAATTAAAAGCTGCTGAAATCGTTTAAAAGTACTTGCCTTTTTTTTTTATTCTTTCATGAGAAGTGTGTCCCCTTAAAACTCCTTATGGGCCCCTTTATTGTAGAACCTTTCTTAAGCTTGTAAATATTTTCATTGTGACTGGAATCTCTCCTGTCATGTTCCTTCTTCTTCCTCTGATGTCGACATGTTGTTAAGCAGGGGTGGTGGCGGGGGGGGGGGGGGGGGGGGGGGGGTGGGTGGGTGGTAATAGAAATGTAGGAGTGGGGGGGAGCATTGTAGCCCATTCCCCAAGTGTACTTTGGCACTGACAGGCTGTGGTAAGGGAAGGTATCCCTCATTTCTTATGCTGCCCGGTAACAAACGACATTTCTGTCTGTTCGTCCAAGGTGTCTGTTGTCAGCTTTTCTTTGATGGGCTGAATGTGTTTGTGCAAAGGGTTTGAGAATGAAATAAAAAAGCTGAAGGTGGGAGACTTCCCACGTGCCCACCATTCGTGCCCAGAGCACCACAGGAAATTTTTCACCTCTTTACCTGGTTTCCTTTGTGATGAGCACACCGGCGTAGACACGATGGGCCTCATGGTGGGTGACCTTGTGTGTTGTAACATTCCGTGATTCTCCAAGGGGTCAGTACACCACTCCTGGTGCTGTTCCTAGCTGTGACACACGGGCATTGGGCTCTCCCTGCACTAAAGGGTTGACTTGATCCAAAGTTTCATGCCTCCAATTCCGATTGTTAAGGTTGATGAAATGAACAATAAACAGCAACTGATGGAACTGAAGAATATAGTTGTTTAATTGTTGGGAATGACCCCAGCAGCAGCAAAATGGGTGAAGGGTCCAAAAGTCAGGACATACACAACGCAGAATTCCTGCCTGTAGCACATCTCACATTGCCTCAGCTGGAAGTGTATTCCATTTTTCGATAGCATCTCCCAAACCCATGACCTGAAGAACAAGGGCAGCAGATCAATGGGAACACCACCACCTGCAAGCTCTCCTGCAAGACACACACCATCCGGCCACTGGGTCAAAATCCTGGAGCTCCCTCTCTAACAGAACTGTGGGTGTATCCTACACCACATGGGCCGCAGCGGTTCAAGGAGGTGGCTGACCATCACCTTCCCAATGGCGATTAAGGATTGATAACTAATGCTGCTCATTTTTTACACAAGTGACTTGTTGTAACTCGAAATGTATTTCCAATACAACGATGGCTTTCGAAGAGGAATTGGATAACTACTTGAAAAGGAAAAATTTGCAGGTCTTTAGTGATGGAGCAAGGGAACAGGCCTAATTGGATAACTCTTCCCAAGAGCTGACACAAGCACGATGGGCTGAATGGCCTCCTACTGTGCTGTATAAATCTATGATTACTGACCATATATACTGACAGCATCCACCAGTGAACGTCAACAAGTTTAGTCAGGGGAGAAAACGTCAAGGACGTATCAGCATAAGTGAGATCGGGCTATTGGATATGTTGCTCTGTAACTCTCCCTTAAGAACATTGTGAGCAGATGTAGGCACTGTAGAGTTATTGGGCATTCAGGCATTGCTGACAGTAGCATTACCGCTCGAGCTTCCTTTCGTCATTCACAAATTAACGTGAGAGAGAGTGCATGAGTCAACACCATCACTGGTTGCATCATAGTGCATTTCATCAGCACCCTTATTAAAACTAAAATGTCATTGGAGACCACAAAGAAACGGAGGCACCTGGGGCCTGGAGCTTGGGTCGCGTGTGAATTTGGGAACAGGACCTGTGAAAGAGGCCAGTAGGCAGGACCATGACCAAATTGGGGGTGGGGGGTCGATCATGGTCTCTGGTCGCCAACCTCCCAGGATTGTCCTAGAATCTCCAGGGAGTAACAACCAATCTCCTGGATGCTGCTGCCGCCATCAAATGCTCAGGAATAAAAGCATTTTTAAAAAACTGATTCTTTTCCCCCTGATTTCTTTTGAATGCTTTTGTTTATTTACTCATAAAAATTTTGGATAGGATCAGACAAGTATCCAAGCAATAAAAGGGTAGAAGAAAATGCTGATTGATTTCGGTACGCTGGGAGGAGGCTCCTTATGGGACAGAAAAGACCGCTTGGGCTGAATGGCCTATTTCTGCGCTTCAAATTCTATGGACAGAATTTTTCTCTTGTCGGGCGGGCGCGCGCCAGACCCGGCCGAGTGTAAAGTGATGGGCGTTGGCCGAGCATCCCCGTGTCATTGTCCGCACGCAGGATATTTCGGTCGGTGGGCACACACAGGATTGCCCGCTGCGGGTCCTGCTGGACTTCCCAAATGGGTTGAAGATGGCGGAGTTCCCTCATTAGCGCGTCAATGTCAGGCACCCTGGAGATGTTATTTCAATGAAATCAAAAGCTTTTCCCAGCACCCGCTGAATAAGAAACATCTCAATCCATTCCAGCGTAACGCAGGTTTTCTCAGAAACCACAATTTCCTCCAGCCTGTTCACAGAGTTTCCTGTTCATCGAGCGGCCAACCACTCGGGATGTGAGGCTTGCTCAGGTTTTTCTCAGTACTTCTATGTCGTTGCTGCCAGAATGATTTCACATCCACATCCTATAGCCTGTGCATTTCACATGAGCTTATGGCAACATCTTCAGCACTAGGCTCATTTTTGCTCCATTATTCACCTCAGCCTATAACAACAATCTTTTAATGCATTATTGCAGGTGACCTTTGTGCCTTTCCATTTCTGTTTGTCTGCGTGCATCTGTCTTTGTTTTTCATTTTTATGCTTGTCTACTTGTGTATTTATGCATTTCGGTGTGTGTGTGTGTGCGAGTGTATGTGTGCCTGTGTGTGCACATCTGTGTGCCTGTGTGTGTGTGTGTATGTGTGCCTGTGTGTGTGTGTGTGTGTGTGTGTGCTCATCCGTGTGCCTGTGTGTGTATGTGTGCCTGTGTGTGTGTGCTCATCCGTGTGCCTGTGTGTGTATGTGTGCCTGTGTGTGTGTGTGTGTGTGTGTGTGTGTGTGTGTGCTCATCCGTGTGCCTGTGTGTGTGTGTGTGTGTGTGTGTATGTGTGCCTGTGTGTGTGTGTGCTCATCCGTGTGCCTGTGTGTGTATGTGTGCCTGTGTGTGTGTGTGTGTGTGTGCTCATCCGTGTGCCTGTGTGTGTATGTGTGCCTGTGTGTGTGTGTGTGTGCTCATCCGTGTGCCTGTGTGTATATGTGTGCCTGTGTGCTCATCCATGTGCCTGTGTGTGTGTGTATGTGTGCCTGTGTGCTCATCCGTGTGCCTGTGTGTGTGTGCCTGTGTGTGCTCATCCATGTACCTGTGTGTGTGTGTGCTCATCCGTGTGCCTGTGTGTGAGCCTGTGTGTGTGTGTGTGTGTGTGTGTGTGCGTGCTCATCCGTGTGCCTGTGTGTGTGTGTGTGTGCGTGTGTGTGTGTGCCTGTGTGTGCTCATCTGTGTGCCTGTGTGTGTGTGTGCTCATCCGTGTGCCTGTGTGCATGTGCTTGTGTGTGCTCATCCGTGTGCCTGTGTCTGTGTGTGTGTGTGTGTGTGCTTGTGTGTGCTCATCTGTGTGTCTGTGTGTGTGTGTGCTCTTCCGTGTGCCTGTGTGTGTGTGTGCATGATGTGTGTGGCATATGTGCACATTTGAGGTATGCACATGTGTGCGTGTGTGTGTGTGCATGTGCACCTGTGTGCATACATGTATGTGTACATGTGGGTGCATATGCGTGTCTGTGCGTGTGATTGTGTGCATGCATGCACGTCTATGTATGTGTGTTTGTGTCCATACGTGAGATCTGTTTTAACTGCTAAGCAGACCAACAGCAATTTACCTATTTTCAGGCCTGGCCTCGTTTAAAGAGACCTGTCGAGCAGCCAACACATGAGGGTGAACTCTACTACTGAACTCCAGTGCAACTTAAATATCAGTGTGTCTTGTACATGACATGCTCTGGTGTGACTTATGCACTTCGCTGCTACATATTGATGAACTGGGCTTGGTGTTGGCCCTGTTCGACCCCGGCATGCTGCAATCACTGCTCTCACCAGAAAGTGACGAATTTCTCCTTTCCTCTGTGGTTTTATGGAATGCTTAAAGAATGAACCCAGCCCAAAGGAGTAACACATTCATCCCATCCCTCCTCTGTTACTCACTGAGGAATCATATACTTGGATTACTACGAATTAGTCAATAAATAATGCAGGTTTTCTTTTAAGCTGCCAATGTGCAGTCACCTTTTTGGTGAAGGTAAGAGCAACTTTAATTCACACCATTTGCCATATGGTCGGACAGTCTCAGTATGGCTGCACGCCTGGCGGGTAGGAGGCAGGACAACTACCATACACCTAGAAGGCACTGGTTGCTATAAAAGGCAATGTAACATCAGCAGGATAGCAATCGGTGCAATAAAGCAAAGAGCTTTGCTTGCAAGTTTCTCGTTGATGATGTTTAACAACTGACCACAACTATTCGCCAATGAGGTAAAGCCCTGTGCTTTAACACATCCTATGAGATCTGCTGTTGGGTTTGAGGGTTACTCTAAAATGGCATCACTTTATCCACTCCTTAGTAGTTTTCTTCCCCCACTACCCCCACCTTTTCAAGTGTTCATTTATAATATTTAATCTTTCATGGGATGTGGACATCACTGGCAAGTCCTGCATTTGTTGCCCATCCCTAATAACCCTTGAACGGATTATTTTACTAGGCCATTTCAGAGGGTAATTAAGAGTCAACCACATTGCTGTGGATCTGGAGTCACATGTAGGCCAGACCAGCTAAGGATAGCAGATTTCCTGGCGCCATTAGTGAACCAGAGGGTTTTCACAATGATCAACGATAGCTAGCGTAGTCACCATTAGACTAGCTTTTAATTCCAGATTTATTAATTAGCTGCCATGGTGGGATTTGAACCTGTATCCCCAGATCATTAGCCTGGGCCTCGGGATTATTAATCCAGTGATATTAACACCACACCATGGCCTCCTCCTGAGGCTTGTCCCATAGCTCTCCTAAGTGGCCATTGTGCATTTGTGAACCTGGACAGTGTCAATCAACCAGTTGACATGGGAGCCTAAGCCTGATTCCTTTCCTGCGCTAACAGCTTAAACAGCAACTGATGCCCATAACTGAGTATTGCTGAACAAAGAGACATGCTGTCAAAGCTTTTCATCTTGCACTCATCAGGACAGATTCCACAAGAATACCAAATCTCAAAGGGACCAACAATTTACACTGCATGAGAAGAGGGTGCTGATTGGTTAGCAAGTGGCCTCTGATTGGTAGAGGCATTGCCATGGAGAATGCACCAGGGAACAGTTAACTGCCAGGCTTTTGTTTAAATTCAAACCGGGCAATCAGAGTCGACTTGTCATGCAGCCTCTCTTCATGCAGTATAAATTGTTGTTTCCTTTGAAATTTGGTATTCTTGCAAATCTATCCAGATGAGTGTAAGTCAAAACTCTTCGACAGCCTGGCCATCTTTTTTAGCAATACATAAGTTCTGTACTAACAAGTGACTACCAATAACTGGTTTAAGCAGTGGAGTGGGATGGGTTGACAAGTTTTTGGCTCTAAATCTTTAAAATTCAAATTGTAAAGGGGTGAAAATTCCACCACCCCCACCCTCCCCACCTCCTTTAGCCCATCCCCCTTCCATGGGCTTTAAACTCTTACATTTCTATCTTTCTTCAGTTCTGATGAAAGGTCTTCGACCTGAAGCATTAACTCTGTGTCTCTCCACAGGTCCTGCTTTGACCTGCTGAGTTCTTCCAGCATTTATTTGTTCTTACTTTATATTAGGGCGAAATTAAAACTGGGAACAGGGGAGATGAGGCCACTGGAAAAAGTGGGATAATAATTACAAAACTGGTGAGATTGAGGGAGTGTGGGAATTGCAACAACGGCAACTTGCATTCATATAGCGACTTCAACATCATGAAATGACCCAAATGTACTTCACAGGAGTTTCAGCAAGAAAAAATTTGACAGCAAGGCACATGCGTAGATATTAGGTCAGGTGACCAAAGGCTTGGCTAGAGAGGTAGGTTTTGAGCAGCATCATAAAGAAGGGAAGAGAAGTGGGAGAGGTTTAGCGAGACAATTCCAAAGCTTAGGGCCCAGACAGCTGCCAATGGTGGAGCAATGAAAATCATGGGATGTGCAAGAGATCAGAATCGGAGGAGTGTGGATGTCCCGAAGGGCTGTGGAAAGTGGAGTAAGTTAGGGAGATAGGAAGGGGTAACGCCATGGAGAGCTTTATAAACGAGGATGAGGACTTTAAAATTAAGCTTTAAAATGTAGTTTCCAGACTGGGAGCAAATGGAGGTTACCAAGTCCAAGGGTGATGGGTAAATGTGACTTGGTGCTGGTTGGAGTACAAACAACTGAATTTTGGCTGTGGCATAGTGGTACTGTCACTGGACTAGTAATCCAGGGACCCAGGGTAATGCCCTGGGGGTCTGGGTTTTAATACCACCACTGCAGCTGGCAAAATTTGAATTAAATTAAAAAAAAATCTGGAATTAAAAGTCTAATGATGACTGTGAGATCATTGTTATAAAAACCCACCTGGTTCACTAATGCCCTTTAGGGGAGGAAATCTCCCATTCTTATCTGGCCTGGCCTGGCCTACATGTGACTCCAGACCCACAGCAATGTGGTTGACTCTTAAATGCCCTCTGAAATGGCCAAGCAAGCCACTCAGTTCTCAAGGTCAATTAGGGATGGACAATAAACGCTGGCCTTGCCAGTGACGCCCACATCCCATGAACAAATTTAAAAAAAGGTCAAGGGACAGACAGCACAGGTGGGCTGAAATTGGAATATTCAAATCCACAGCTAACAAAGGCTTGGATGGGGGTTTCAAAAGGGGATGGGTAGGGACAGGGATGGAGGTTAGCAGTATTATGGAGTTGGAAGTAGTCAATGCTGGTGATAGAGAAGATGTAGAGCTGGCGTCTCGGTTCAGGGTCAAATAGGGCACCAAGAGTGCGAATGGCAGGGTCCAGACTCAGACAGTTAACACCACAATGATGATTTCTTCCTGTGCATTTATTCTCTCAATTTAACAATCCAATTAAATTCACAGTCAACACCAGCAGTCAAAGGAGTGCTTATTTAGATCACTGGTCTATAGTATAACTGGGTATAAGCTGCTGTAATTGAGAGGATTGGAGCTCAAATCCTCAAGTGGACATGTGTTTGATTCTCACCAGTGCAGTTTAAGGATTTTTAAAAATTCTGTAAATAAACAAAAGTTGACCCCAGTGATCATGGAGCTGTTGGATTGATGTCACAACCCAACTAGTTCAGTAAAATCTCTTTGGAGTAGAAAACCTGCCATCCTTACCCGAACTTGACTCCAGTCCCACACCAGTGTGGTTGATTCTTCTTAATGCCTAACAAGCCACTCAGTTGTGTGTCACCTCTGTGTCAAGCCCCACTCCAGGAATTGAGCACAAAAACCAGGGCTGACACTCCAGTGCAGTGCTGAGGGTGTGCTGCACTGTTGGAGGTGCCATCTTTCAGAGAGATGTTAAACGGACGCCCCACCTGCCTGCTCGGGTGTATGTGAAAGATCCCATGGCACTATTTTGAAGAAGAGCATGGGAATTATATCCGATGTCCTGGTCAATATTTATCCCTCAACCAGCTTCACAGAAACAGATTATCTGGTCATTATCACATTGCTGTTTTTGGGAGCTGGCTGTGTGCAGATTAGCTGCTGTTTTTCTTACGTTACAGCAGTAGCTACACTTCAAAGGACTTCATTTGCTGCAACGTGCTCTGAGATGTCTGGCTGTGGTGATAAGAGCTATATAAATATAAGTTCCTTCCTTCCCTCCTCCCTTCCCTCCTTCCTCCCTCCCTCCAGTAATCACACATCTCAAGAATGAACATCAGTCCATCCATCCGTCCATCTGTCCATCCATCCATCCATCCATCCATCCATCCATCCATCCATCCATCCATCCATCCATCCATCCATCCATCCATCCATCCATCCATCCATCCATCCATCCATCCATCCATCCATCCATCCATCCATCCATCCATCTATCCATCTATCTATCTATCTATCTATCTATCTATCTATCTATCTATCTATCTATCTATCTATCTATCTATCTATCTATCTATCTATCTATCTTCTTTTCTTTCATTCATTCACGGGATGTGGGCTTCGCTGGCTGGGCCAGCATTTGTAGCCCATCCCTAGTTGCCCTTGAGAAGGTGGTGGTGAGCTGCTTTCTTGAACCGCTGCAGTCCATGTGGTGTAGGTACACCCACAGTGCTGTAAGGAAGGGAGTTCCAGGGTTTTGACCCAGTGACAGTGAAGGCACGACGATATATTTCCAAGTCAGGATGCTGAGTGACTTGGAGGGGAACTTCCAGGTGGTGGTGTTCCCATCTATCTGCTGCCCTTGTCCTTATAGTCAGTGGTGGTCATGCATCTATCTATCTATATACAGATTGTATATTTTTAAAACTGACTGCACTGAGAGGTGGGGTTTCTTGGGTTGATGTAAGAATTAGATGAGTTTGTAAGAAAGCAAAAAAATGGCCTCAGGCAAAATATGAATCGTCAACATCCAAGGTTAAAGCTGAGCAATGGTTTCTCTTACAAGAGGGTGAGCTCCTGGTGAGATGCTCTCTTCAGATAACAGTGTCAGTATGATTCAGCTGCACCCTTGTAATTAGCCATATAGGCAATCATACCGATTGCTATCTCCACTTGACTTGGGTGGTGGGAAGGGGGGGAAGTCGATGCAACTTGAGTTTGTAAATGTCACTTGACAAAACTGAAACATTCAGTAAGCATTTCCAACTTTACAGGACCACAAAGGTTGAAACCTCTTTCTTTTAAAGAAAAAAACGTCACTCTGCCTATCAATAAAACAGTATACAGTTATGAACAAGCTGCTTAAAAAAAAGGCTTGAATTGATATAGCACATTTCACAACCACCGGACACCTCATAGCACTTTACAGCCAACAAAGCACTTTTGAAGTGTTCGCCGCTGCTGTAATGTAGAAAACATGGCAGCCAATTTGCACACAGCAACTCCTGCAAATGCAATGACCAGTTAATTTGTTTTTAGTAGTGTTGCTTGCGGGATAAATATTGTCTGGAACATGGGGCATAACTCCACTGCTCTCTTTTTGAAATAGTGTCCTGGGATCTTTCACATCCACCTGAGCAGGCTGATGGGGTTTTAGCTTAATGTCTGTTACGACCAGGTGAGCAGGAGTGAACTGGGTGCCCTCTGACCAACCTCCTCAGTTGATCACAACAAAGGTTTAAGTTTCTTTTTCATGAGGATATGCCTTTTCCAAATCAGAACGTATTTAACTATTTAAGCTGTGAGAAATAAGGAGCCAATCAAACAAGTTTTTCTTGGGTGAAAGAAGAGCAAATCTATTAAGCACTAAACCCGAGAAAAATAATAAAAATGTGGCATCAAGCATTTGGCCCTCATGCAATCATTTGGGACCACACACACAAACACACACACAAACACACACACACGCAAACACACAGCTATCAGAAATGAGGGGAGTTAGAGTCCAGTAATAAAAAGGTAAAAGAATATACGGTTAAGCGTCCTTTGATTGCCCCTGAAGTGTAGATTTTAAACGCTGTGGCTGATTTAGATTCGCTGGTTTCTTGGATAGGTCAGGTGTAGAAGATATTGCAATTATTATGAGATCTCGGTTCGCTGGTAGGTTTTTGGCAGAGTTGGCTCCTCGAACCGGATGGCTCTTATTCCAAAGGAGAAAGAGAGACAGATAGAGGGAGAGAGAGCAACCTTCAGCATGTTTCCTCTGCTGAAGGCTCTCTTGACTCTGTCCGTGTCACTTGCAATCACTCTCAATTGGCTGGGCAGCTTTGCCTTGAAATACTTTGTGCATTGTGTATTTCCAAGAGGTTTTGGGTGGGTCTGTCTGTAGCAGTATATTGTTTCAATATCAAATACTTTGCATTTTTAACATCTCTTCTTTAGGCAGTTACAAGTTTTGGTGGGCGCCTGGATTATAGGAAATGTCTCTCTCTTCACACTCCCCTCGTAACACCTCCCCATCATAAAAAAAATGAAACTAGAGTCGCTCTCATTTCATTACAAGGTACAAAATCACAAAACAAAAAAAAAACACATTCACTGTCTTAGCCTTGGCCTGGATTATGTCATCAGTTCCAATTGGGTCTCTTTAAGTTCTGGACAGGGCGTCCGCAATCCCATTCAATTTCCCTGCGATGTAGGTGATTTTTAACTGATATGGTTGGAGAAACAAACGCCAGTGGGATAACCTTGCATTCTGAGTTTTGAATTTCTCCACAAAGATCGAAGGTTGCTGTCGGCATAGACTGTGGTCCCTCTGTGTCCATTTCGGTCATACATCTCTACGCGTTTGACAGTCGGTAAAGTTTCGTTTTCTACTGTGGAATACCGTTTCTGATGTTTGTTCAGTTTTTTTGGAGAAGTACCCGATTGGTCTCCCCATGCCTGATTCGACCTCCTGGAGGAGGACAGGCGCTATTCCAATGTCATTAGTATCGACGGCTATTTTGCTTGTTTGAAGTCTGGACCTGCCAGCACTGGCTTGTTTATTAAAAAGGCTTTCATCTTCTTGAAACTGTCTGGCACTTCTCAATCCATACCATCTTTGCTTTTTTCTGTAGTCGTTCTGTCAGTGGGGTGGCTACTGTGCTGAAGCTTGGGACGAACTTATGATAGAACCCGCACATCCCTAAAAATCTCATGATTTCCTGTTTCGTTGTGGGAATGGGGAACTGTACTACTGCTTGTACCTCTTGCAGCTCTGAGCAATGCTTGTCCTTGACCCACCATGTGTCCTAGGTAGATCACCTGAGCCTTAGTGAGCTCACATTGTGCGAGATTTACCACTAGGTCAGCTGACTGTAGTTTCTGGAAGAGGGCTTAATTGCTGTAAGCAAGTTTCCCGGGCGTCACTGCACATTATGAGGTCGTCTACGTACACTACACGATTGGATAAGCCTGCCACTTCCTGGTGCATCAGCATTTGAAAGGGGGCTGGGGCATTTCGGAGTCCGGATGCCATGACTCGACGATGGTATAACCCGTCCGGAACCACAAGGGCGAAGATTTCCTTCCCCTGGGCGATCAAGGGAACCTGCCGGTATCCCTTGAGTAAATCTATCTTTATAATGTAGGCTGCCTCACCTACCCTATCTATGCAGCCTTCCAGGCTGGGTATCTGGTAGGAGTCGACTCTGGTCACTGCATTAACCTTTCGGTAGTCAATGGAAAGCCTTGGGGTGCCGTCTGAATTGGGCATGAGCACAACTGGGGAGCTTCAGCTACTGCCGCTTGGCTCTATTAGTTGGTTCCCCAGCGTGTAGTTAATCTCCTCCCGAACCCAGGCCAGCTTTTCTGGACCTTAGGCTGTAAGGATGTTGCCATATGAGCGGGGCCTCTCCCACATTCACATCACTTAGAGCTAGCGGTGATGCAGCCTGGCTTGTCCCTATGCTTTTAAATGCAGTGAGCAGCCTCGTCAGGTCTCCTTGCTGATCTGCATTTATAGGTGGATGAATATCGTGTCCAGTTTCGCTAGAATTTCTGTGCTTGCTGGCTGGACAGTAAGGGGGTTCAATGTGGGCCTCACTCATGTCTCCCTCCAATTCATCCTCACTGCTCCCCTCATCCTCCAGGTCTGTTGTTATTGAACAGACCATATTACCTGCTTGTCCCCTTCTCAGCTGTGATATTGCTTTATCACGTTGACATGACAACAGCCTTTGCTTTTTCCTCTGATCTGGGGTCTCAGTTAGATACGTTTACCTACCCGAGCTTCTTTGCTACTCTGTACCGGCCACTGAGCCAGGTTTTTAAAGGTTCACCTGGCATTGGTAGGAGCGCTAACACATAGTCTCCTGGCTGAAAGGCTCAGGCCCGGGCACATTGGTCTGCCTGGTTTTTCACAGCTGTTTAGGAGAACTTTAAGTTTTCTCGAGCAACATCACAGGCTGGTGTGAGTTGCTCATGGAACACGGTTACATAGTCTAACACAGAGACTTCCTCCTTCCCGTTCTAAAAATCTACCGTGATTAGTTTCACTTGGTGTCCGCAAACCAATTCAAACAGAGTAAAACTGGTGGACTCATTGGATAAGTCCCTAATGGCGAACAGAAGGAAGCCTAGTTCTTTATCCTAGTCGTGGGGTTACACGTGGTAGTATGCCCTGATCATTGCTTTTAGGGCCTGGCTACTCCTGTAACTGCGGGTGATACGCTGAGGGCTTCAGCTGGGTCACACCCAGGGTAGCCCATAACTTCCCGGGATATTCGGGGCGTGAAATTTGAGCCCTGATCCGACTGGATCTCCGTGGGCAGTCCACACCGGGTAAAGGATTGTGTTAATTGCCCCCGCCGCTATTTTGGCAGCTATGGTTCTCAGGGGAACAGACTCTGGGAAAGGGGTAGCCACGTCCATGATGGTAAGGACATACCGGTGGCCCCCTTTTTGTTTTGGGCAGGGGCCCCACACAGTCCACTAGCATCTTGCTGAATGGTTCCCCAAAAGCCGGCACGGGAATCGCAGGTGCGGGTTTATTCCAGGCTGGGTTTCCCCACAACCTGGTAGGTGTGGCAGGTTCTGCAAAACCTTATTACATCCCTGTGGAGGTGGGGCCACTGATGCTGACGCCGGCTTGGGTTTTCGTATAGCAGCTGACCCGGCCTTCGGGGTTTCGTGTGATAGCTGTCATATTTCCCCACAGTACCTCGGCAGCACCACTGCTCAGTGGATCACTGTCCACTCCTCGTTTGTAGGTCTGTAGGGGGGAGTCTCCACTTCCTCATCAGCGTCACATTGTAACGTAATAGTGTTCAGGGATTGACTCTGCCTCAGCTTCACTGTGGGCAGCCTGAGCTAACTTTTCTAACAATGGGTCGGCTGGCTGAGCCACAACCAAGGAAGACTCACTTATTACCTCCTTAGGGTCCTCTAGACTCCCTGAAAAGGTCTCAGGTAACCAGACAGTAGGGTTACCTGCCTGCAGTGGTACTTCAGCCTCCTTTGCCTGAGTTTGGCTGGCCATAGACCGGGTTACCACACAGTCAGGGAAAATGCCAGGTACTTTCTCCTACAGCTGTTCTGTCTCCCTGGCCTCAGTAGGCTTCCTGAGACCACCACGATCACTGGTCTTGACACAAGGTTGCACTCCAGGGGCACCTGGTATTAGGGGATTGGCATGTACCCTCCTTCAATACCCTTTACCAACACCTTGGCGCTTACTGCACTCTCTGGTGGAAAGGTCATGCC
>NC_135891.1:10412919-10525419 GCF_964194155.1 Cetorhinus maximus
TACGAGTCTGATTTTAACCCCTCGCATCGTCCGCCTGCACCAGGCAGGAGGGGATTAAAATCCCTCTGATGGACCGGAAGAGGAAGCATCACAATTAAATCCAACCCTGACCTCACCAGGTATCCACATGTCCACACGATTACCACGCAAGAGTCATGCGAATGCTGGCTGAGCATACCCCTGGCCTCGGAGTAATAAATCCATCACTACCGCCTCTTCTGCTACCCCCAGATGAAGTCAGTTAACTTACTACAGGATCTTAGCTATAGCCTGGGGCCTTCCTTTCCTGTTGACCTCATTGGTACACTGAGCAATTCTCCTGTCAGCTGAATTAGGCCAGCTCGCCTGATGGCTTTTGAAGGTAGAGTTGCATAAGAATGTGAACATACGTATTTAGGAGCAGGAGAAGGCCACTCAGCCCCTCAGGCCTTCTCCGTCATTCAATAAGATCATGACTGATCTGATTTTAACCTCACATTCCTGTCTACCCCCGATAACCTTTCACTCCCTTCCTTATCAAGAATCCATCCACATCTGCCTGTTCAAGGACTGTACCTCAAACACCTCCTGAGGAAGAAAATTCTAAAGTCTCACAACCCTGTGGGAGGAAAATTTCTCTTCATCTCTGTCCTAAATGGGCGACCCCTTATTTTGGAACAGTGACCCCCAAGTTCTAGATTCTCCCACAAGAGGACACAACCTCTCCACATCCACTCTGTCAAGACCCCTCAGGATCTTATATGTTTCAATCAAGTCACCTCTTGCTCTTCTAAACTCCAGCAGATACAAGCCGAGCCTGTCCAACCTTTCCTCATAAGACAACCTGCCCATTCCAGGTGTTAATCTGGGAAACATTCTCTGAACTGTTAAATAAGGAGACCAACACCGTACACAATACTCCAGGTGTCGTCTCACCAATGCCCTGTGTAACTGAAGCATAACCTCCCTATTCTTGTGATAAAAGCAAAATACTGCAGACGCTGGAAATCTGAAACAGAAACAGAACATGCTGGAAAAGCTCAGCAGGTCTAACAGCGTATGTGGAGAGAGAAACAGGGTTAACGTTTCGAGTCCGGCTGAAGAAGAGTCATACGGCCTCGAAACATTCACTCTGTTTTCCTCTCCACAGACGCTGTTAGACCTACTGAGTTTTTCCAGCATGTTCTGTTTTTGTCCCTCCTCCTGTATTCAATTCTCCTTGCAATAAACAATAACATTCTATTAGCTTTGCTAATTACTTGCTGAATCTGCATACTAACCTTTTGCGATTCATGCGGTAGGACACCCAGGTCCCTCCGCATCTCGGAGAATCTTTGGTCAGCCATCTAAACAGGGATATTGAAGTAGTCAGTATTTCGGAGCAGGGCCGAATGGCCTACTCCTGCTCCTATTTTCTACGTATGTTTCTATAAAGGATATGGGGAGAAAGCGGGAGCAGGCTACCGAGTTGGATAATCAGCCATGATCATAATGGATGGCGGAGCAGGTTCGAAGGGCCGAATGGCCTACTCCTGCCCCTAGTTTCTATGTATGTATTACCTGCACAACATATTGACATTTCATAAAAATTACCAGGAGTTTCCATCTCTATTTTTAATGAATTGAAGTAATTGAACCCGTGTTGCGCGATCGCACTCGGAGTATCACTGGCTGCTCACGCCCCATCCCTCAGTGAAATTCAAACCAAGCCTATGGCAGCTTGTCACAATCCCAGCCACTCAGAGTGCTCTTGGCTGTTTTGTTCTTGTGTGGTTTAAGGAGTTTGATTGGTCAGCGCTGTGCCGGATGTGACGTAACCCTCATGACAATGCCTCATGATGGAAGTGGTAGTTTCTTCCTCTTCCTGGTGGGTCGCTGATGACAAATGTGACAGGACTGGTTTATTTAAAATGTTGTTTCAAATTCTCCCGGAAATGCTTTCTTTGGCCGCCGGGAGATCGATGTCGAATCCGGTGAACTCCATGAGCCATTCCTGGAGGTTGTCAGCCCTAGCCCCACAGATCATGAAGATCCCAAACACTGATTACTGCCTCTACTGAAATGACTTGGGGCGTTTCGGCACATTAAAGAAGGAGCTTGTACTCCTATCAAGCCTCATACAACCCGAGGGCCCAAAGCACTGCAATAAACTTGGGAGTGCTGGGCAGGTTTCTTGTAAGAAACAGCAAACTTTATTTACCGAGCTCCTGATGAAGCAACATGCTTGTTTCGAGACCAAACTCCGCCCCTAAGATTACCCACGCTTAGGGCTGATTCGTCTGTACAGTCACATGATCCACATAACGGTATGAAAGGTTTAACCCACCACTACTACAAGCACTCTACAGTCAATGAGGAGCTTCTGAAGTGTAGCCACTGTTGTACCATAGGAAACGCAGCAGCTAATTTGCGCACAGCAAGCTCCCACGAGCAGTAAGAAGATAATGGCCAGGTAATCCATTTTTAGTTATGTTGGTTGAGGGATAACCGTTGGTCACACTGCTGGGGAGAACTCCCCTGTTCTTCTTCAGAAGGAGACTTTTGACTCCCACCTGAAGGGGCAGACGGAGCCTCGGTTTAATATTTCGCCTGAAAGACGACACCTCTGACAGGGTAACGCTCACTCGGTACTGCACTGGGAATGTCAGCTGGGGATAGTGCTCAGGTTTCTGGAGTGGAACTTGAACTGTACCAGCTAAGCCACAAATTGACGCTGCGCTATATGAATGCTGTTGTTGTTGTAGATCACTCCTCAATGCTGAGTTAGTGCATCTTAGGGGCAATTGAAGTCCCCTATGAGAGAGGTCAATCCTCCCTACCCTAGACTAGTGAAGGGGAAATTAGCCAATTCCCTGATTGGTAGACATCGGGCGGAATCTTGTTGAGGCATCGGGGTCTCACCTGCCAGCTGGAGGGGCCAGCGGGAGACATGCCAACCAGGCCGTCCCCGGAATCAAGATCCAGGGTGTGGAAGGACCGCCCAGCGAGAGCTGCCAGCCAATCAGAGGCCGGCAGCTCTTGTGCTCAGCAGCGCCACTGAGGAGGCCATGGCCGCTGCCGGAAGGCCAGGCACCAGAGTCCAAGGATCTTGGAGAACCCCAGGCCACAGGTATGGTGGGGTGGGCGTGTTGCGTGGGGTGTGGGTCACGGAGGTCAGAAACAAGAGCAGGGGCAAGGCCCTCAGCAGGTACCCTCCCAATGTCCATTTAATGCCTTTGATCAAGGGGTTTACACCCCCCTCCCCCCCTCACTCCCCCAGGTGGCAAGTGTCCCACACTGGTTTACCCGTCATGAATGCTGCATGGTGACAGGCCCACTTATACCTGGATTAATCCCAGTGGCGGTGGGATGAGGCCCTTAAGTGGTCATTAATTAGCTACTTATGGCCTCAGTTGGCAGTGGGGCGGGAAGGTCGACCATGGGCCTTCCTGCTCCGAACTTAATTCTGATGAAGGCGGAGAGGCGGCGGGGTTCAGCTACACCACCCCCCTACCTAAATTAATGCCTTTCCTGCCTCTAAGCTCGAGCATCAGTGAGAACAGAAGATTCTGCCCACAGCCTCCTTCTGGGCAATTGAATATCGATGAGCACACAATTGGCTGGACTGTGAAGCCTCTGCGGTACAATAGCTGAACAATACTCAATGTCTCTGTTTGTTCATTAAGAATGGTGACACGCAGACACACACAAACACACCCACACACAGGCAGGCAAACACATACACACACAAACACATGCACAGACAGACACACAAACACACACACCTGCACATACACTCAAACACACACATACACACAAACACACACACACACAGACAGGCAAACACATACACACACAAACACATGCACAGACAGACACACAAAGACACACACACCTGCGCATACACTCAAACACACACACACCTGCACAGACACACAAAAACACACATACACGCAAAAACACACATACACTCAAACACACACACACCTGCACAGACACACAAAAACACACATACACTCAAACACACACACACCTGCACACAGACACAAAAACACACAGACATACAAAAACACAGACCACAAAAACACACACACACACACATCCACACATATGAGAGAGAGAAAAAGAGAGAGAAATGTGCACACATGTAGTGTGTATAGGATGAAGGGGTTCTGATGAAAGGCCATCACCCTGAGATGTTAACTCTATTTCTCTCTCGACAGATGCTTCCTGACCTGCTGAGCGTTCCTAGTATTTTCTGTTTTTGTTTCAGATTTCCAGCGTCTGCAGTATTTTCCTTTTCTTTGACCGTATAATGTTAACTGGTGAGTGACAAACCCGACCAAAGGGAGTGCATCAGTTTTGCATTTGTGATTCTTTACCTTGCTTGTAAACACATTGGGATTAGCAGAGGGATGTGTGACTGGCAGGAGGAGATGGAGAAGGGTGATCAACCAGCATTTTGAACACCCTGAGTAAAATGAGAGAAGCCAAAAGAGGAAGGAGCCTGTCAGTTTTCTCCCCCTCTCGTCCTCCCTTGAAGGCATTAACTCTCTCAGAGCAGAATAGCTCATGGATGGGGGGGTGGGGGAGGGGAGGGGAAGACTTCAGTACCTCAGGCAAACAGCCGTTCTTTGTGAGCTATGACAGTGAGTGTTATTTGACTGAGGGGTTATTGTAGCCCATCTTGACCCTGTCCTCACACATCATTCTCTCTTATACACATCACCAGTTAAGGTTGTTTTACATAGAACAGAGGCTGATTTCGCCTAGCCTGAATACAAAGGCCTTGCAGAACTGAGAATATCTAACTAGAGGAAAAAAGAAAGAAATTGCATTTATATAGCATCTTTCACAACCTCAGGATGCCCTTAAGTATTTTAAAGCCAAAGGCAGACTTTTGACATTTAGTCACTTGGGATATTTTGCTATGTTGCAGGCAATATCTGTGCAAGCTGTCAGGTAAGGTAGCAATTAAGAAAAATTGTATTCATATAGAACCTTTCACAAACTAAGGACATCTAAAACACTTTTGAAAGGTAGCAGTCAGCATTCCATAGGGATCGTTCCCTCCAGGACACCCTGGTCCACTCCTCCATCACCCCCTACACCTCAACCCCCTTCCCACGGCACCTTCCCATGCAATCGCAGAAGGTGCATCACCTGCCCCTTTACCTCCTCCCTCCTCACCATCCAAGGGCCCAAACACTCCTTTCAAGTGAAGCAGCATTTCACTTGCACTTCCCTCAATTTAGTCCACTGCATTCGTTGCTCCCAATGCGGTTTCCTCTACATTGGAGAGACCAAACGCAGACTGGGTGACCACTTTGCAGAACACCTTCGGTCTGTCCGCAAGCATGACCCAGACCTCCCTGTCGCTTGCCATTTCAACACTCCACCCTGCTCTCATGCCCACATGTCCGTCCTTGGCCTGCTGCATTGTTCCAGTGAAGCTCAACGCAAACTGGAGGAACAGCACCTCATCTTCCGACTAGGCACTTTACAGCCTTCCAGACTGAATATTAAGTTCAACAACTTCAGATCATGAACCCTCGCCTCCATCCCCACCCCCTTTTTTAATCCCTTTTTAATTTTTAAAAATGTACTTATTTTTATTTTTATTTAATTCCTTGTTTTATCCCTTTTCTAAACCCCTTTTTCTACCTTTTTTCCCCAAACCACTGACCCCTCCCCACCCCACCCCTACACTGGGCCACTTGTTCCATGTTGTTCTTTCTGAGAGTGCTGACCCTTGTTCTGCTTCCTTACCTTTACGCCACTATCACCACCTTCTTTAGTCTTTAACACTGCCATTAATACTCCCTTTGGCTTGTGTCCATGACATCTTTGTCAATCTCTCCTTAGCCCCCACCTATCGCTGGCCTTCTATCCTGCTCCACCCCCTTAGACAGTATAAATCCCTTCATATTTCTGCTTCTCAGAGTCTGAAGAAGGAGTTGAAACATTAACTCTGTTTCTCTCTCCACAGATGCTGTCAGACCTGCTGAGTTTTTCCAGCATTTTCTGTTTTTATTTCAAATTTGCAGCATCCGCTGTATTTTGCTTTTATCTTATCTGAAAGGTAGTTACTGAAATGTGACAGCTACAGCAATGCCCCACAAACAGCAATGAGATAATAATCAGGAAACCTGTTTTTTTTAGTGTTGTTCTTTGAGGGATAAATATTGGTCAGGACACCGATGAAAATTATACCCCTCTTCTTCAAAATAGGACCATGGGATCTTTCACGTCCACCTGAGAGAGCAGATCTGACTTCAATTTGACGTCTCACCTGAAAGATGCACCTCCAACAATGCGGTACATTTTCACTATTGCACTGGAGTGTTAGCTTGGTTTTTTGGAGCGGACAGTGGGATTTAAAGCCTCAACCGTCTGGCTTCAGAGGTGCAAATGTTACCCATTAAGCCACAGACTCAACATCACATCTGTAGCACATCTTTTTTTAAAAATGTGAACATACAGGTTTAATGAGTGCTGTGCAAACAAGCCCAATCACACCATCCTACCCTCGTAAGCTTGGTGATTTTGGAATTGTGTGAAAAGGACGATAGTGCCTCTTTAAGTGGTGTCTTGAAACTAATATCTTTGGTGAGGGGGAGGGAGTAATGGCAAAGTTCATACATGGATTATCTTAATCTACAGAATGTGGCATTTAATTAGTTTTAAGCACCCCTTAATGTTTCTGCCTTAGGGTTTTTAAGTGAAGAGTCATTTGGTGCCATGGTCAATTAAACAGTTCCTATTGAAAATGCAATATGGGAAACTGCAGGGGGTCAGTTTCCAAGATGTCTCCGCACACTGGCCTGCGGCTCCCTCTCCTGCTCCAGCAGTTTTATATAATGAACTTCAAGTCACCCTTTTCTCTGATCAATTTTCTCATTCATTCAGCACCCACAGGAAAGTTACTGCCATTAGATATGATGAAAATGGAGACACCTAGAGGTGATCCTAATCGAAAGAACACATGAGGAAAGGGACTTCCTTTTCCAAGACCTCATCCTTTGTGCAACCTCTTCCAGCCCATAATCCCATTTCTTCTGTATTCTTCCAACTGCTGTATCCTCTATTGCCTCTGCTTCACCGCTGGTGAATCCCTGCAGCACGTTTTGCACTCTTGAAATCCTCTTTTCAAATGCTTCCTCTTTCCTACAGGCCTATCCACTTTCTAAACCGCCTCAAAGCAACTTCTCCAAGTAACCTCCTCTAATAACTCTTAACCCCTGCTTGATGTCTTCTGCACTGGCCACAGTAATAAAACATCCTTTATCAAAATTACAAATTACATCCTCCGAGCATAAACTATCCCGCCTTATCCTTCTTGACCTGTCTGTAGCCTTTGACCGCACCATCCTCTTCCAATACCTCTCCAATGTTGTCCAGCTGGGTGGGAGTGCACTCACTCTTATCTATCTAAATCATAGTCAAAGACTTGCAATGACTTCTCTTCCCACTTCAGCATCATTGCCTCTGGCGTCCCCCAAGGGTCTGTCCTTGGCCCCCCTCCCATTTCTCACCTGCACCCTGCACATCAGCAACCTCGTCTGAAACCTCGTCGTTTTCACATGCACACTGATGACATCCAGCTCCACCTCACCACCACCTCTCTTGATCCCTGTCTCTAAACAACCAGGTTGCTTGTCTGACCCAACGCTAGGTGAACGGAAATTCTCTCCAATTGAATATTGGGAAGACCAAAGCTATTGGGCGGGATTTTCCCCACCCTCCCGCCGCCGGGATCTTCCGGTCCCGCCGCAAGTCAATGGGCTTCTGGCTGGGGGGGGCCACCTCGCCCACGGCGGGTCCCACCCGCAAAGGGGCTGGAAAATCTTTGGCTCTTATTACAAACCCCCATTCTCTAGCTACTGACTCCATCCCTCTCCCTGGAATTTTGAGTGAGGCTGAAACAATCTGTTTGCAACCTTGGTGTCATATTTCATCCTGAGACAAGCTCCGGAACATATTTCACTATCACAAAGAGCCCCTATTTCCACCTCCATAACATCTCCCGACTCCGTACTGCTTCAGCTCATTTGTTACTGAAACACTCAGCCATGCCTGTGCTACCTCTAGACATTTTTTTTTATCCATTCATGGAATGTGGGTGTCACTGGCTGGGCCAGCATTTATTTCCCATTCCTAATTTCCCTTGAGGAGCTGGTGGTGAGCTGCCTTCTTGAACCTTTGCAGTCCTTGTGGTGTATGTACATCCACAGTGCTGTTAGGAAGGGAGTTCCAGGATTTTGACCCAGTGACAGTGAAGGAACGGCGATATATTTTCAAGTCAGGATGGTGAGTGGCTTGGAGTGGAACTTTCAGGTGGTGGTGTTCCCATGTGTCTGCTGCCCTTGTTCTTCTAGATGGTAGTGGGCGTGGGTTTGGAAGGTGCTGTCTAAGGAGCCTTGGTGAGCTCCTGCAATGCATCTTGTAGATGGGGGTGCACACTGCTGCTACTGTGCGTCGGTGGTGGAGGGAGTGAATGTTTGTAGATGGGGTGACAATCAAGTGGCTGCTTTGTCCTGGACGGTGTCAAGCTTCTTGAATGTCATTGGAGCTGCACTCATCCAGGCAAGTGGAGAATATTTCATCACACTCCTGACTTGTGCCTTGTAGGTGGTGGACAGGCTTTGGGGAGTAAGGAGGTGAGTTACTCGATGCAACATCTGACCTGCTGTTGTAGCCACGGTATTTATATGGCTAGTTCAGTTCAGTTTCTGGTCAATGGTAACCACCAGGATGTTGAGAGTGAGGGATTCAGTGATGGTAATGTCATTGAATGTCAAGGGGCAATGGTTAGATTCTCTCTTGTTGGAGTTGGTCATTACCTGGCACTTGTATGGTGCGAATGTTACTTGCCACTTGTCAGCCCAAGTCCAGGTCTTGCTGCATTTGGATATGGACTGCTTCAGTATCTGAGGAGTCACAAATGGTGCTGAACATTGTGCAATGATCAGCAAACATTCCCACTTCTGATCTTATGATGGAAGGAAGATCATTGATGAAGCAGCTGAAGATGGTTGGGCCTAGGACACTACCCTGAGGAACTCCTGCAGTGATGTCCTAGAGCTGAGATAACTGACTTCCAACAACCACAACAACCATCCTCCTTTGTGTTAGGTATGACTCCAACCAGTGGAGAGTTTTCCCCCTGGTTCCCATTGACTCCAGTTTTGCTAGGGCTCCTTGACGCCACACTCGATCAAATGCTGCCTTGATGTCAAGGGCAGTCACTGTCGCCTTACCTCTGGAGTTCAGTTCTTTTGTCCATGTTTGAACCAAGGCTGTAATGAGGTCAGGAGCTGAGTGGCCTTGGCAGAATCCAAACTGAGCAGCAGTGAGCAGGTTATTGCTAAGCAAGTGCTGTTTGATAGCACTGTTGATGACCCCTTCCAGCACTTTACTGATGATCGAGGGTAGACTGATGGGGTGGCAATTGACCAGGTTGGATTTGTCCTGCTTTTTGTGCACAGGACATACTTGTCAATTTTCCACATAGCCGGGTAGATACCAGTGTTGTAGAATCTACATGACTATGCCAATGCTGGTCTCCTACAATCTACCTCAGAAAATTTGAGGTCATCCAAAACACTGCTGCTCGTGTCTGAGCTCACGCCCAGTCCTGTTCATCTATCACCCCTGTCCTTGCTGACATACATTGGCTCCCCATTAAGCTATGTCTTGATTATAAAATTCTCATTCTTGTTATCAAATTCCTCACTGCCTCACCCCTCCCTGTGTGTGTAATCTCCTCCAGCCCCACAACCCTCCGAGATACCTGTGCTCCTCTAAATCTGGCCTCTTGTGCGTTGCCAATTATAATTGCTTCACCATTGGTGGCCATGCCTTCAGTTGCTCAAGCCCCAAGCTCTGGAATACCCTCCCTACACCTCTCCATCTCTCCACCTCATTTTCCCAGTTTCCTACATTAAAAACCTACCTCTTTGACCAAGCTTTCGATCACCTGATCTAATATCTTCTTATATGGCTCGGTGTCAAATTTTGCTTTAGAACGCTCCTGGGGCTTTTTATTATGATGAGGCGCTATATAAATAGTTGCTGTTGAAGTCCCTGGAGGGAGAAACAGCCACAACCTGCTGGCCCAGAGACACGGGTGCTACCAGCTGAGCTGTGGCTAACATATACAACTCTCCGTCTCGTCTGCAGCTGATATGTAGATGTTTCAGTGCTCGTTGATGCATTTAATCACAACATGAGAGTTGCATAGAATAGCTCGGCAGACACAGTAAGCCACAGTGGCACGGTCAGACGCCCTTGAGTTCTGACTCGGTTATGCCAGTATATTTTGAATTAATTGTTTAGTCAGGACATGCTGGGGACAGCCAGAGCTAGCAGTAAACATCATCTTGGGAGCACTGCAAAGCAACAAATGGGTGTGATTTGACCATGACTTCCACAAAGAGAAACGTTCAACACGCTACCAGCCTCCGCAGAAGCAAAGAAGGCAGATGGTGTTATATGAAGTGGGCGTAAGAGACGAGGAACTGCTAACAGCAACGTGAGAGAGGCGGAATAAAAGGGAAGGAGACAGTGGGACTGAAAGGCAAGGATGGAAAGGATTAGAGATCAAGGGAGAAAGGGGTTGAGAGAAAGGGGGTGAAGGAGAAGGGTGAAAGAGGGAGGATGGAAAGAATGAGGAAGAGTAGAGAGGAAATGAGCGAGCCAAAGACAGTGGGAGTGAGGAAGGAAGGCTATCGGGATTAAAATTGTGAAAGGGAAGGAGAAGGTAAAGAGTAGAAAAGGAGAAGGAAGCGGGAAGAAATGAGAAAATTTAGAAGGGAATGAGAAAATTAAAGAGTGAGTGAAAGAGAATGAAGGAAAGGGTAATGAGGGAATGAGACAAAGGGGGAGCCTGTGAAAATGCCGAAGGACAGATAGAGAAAGTGAAGGAGAAATTGAGGGAACTTGAGCAAAAGAATGTGAAGGTGATTGTGGGAGTGGAGAAGGAGAGAGCAGAAAGGAGAGGTGGATTGTAAGATTTGAAGGGAATGTGAGGAATGGAGGAGGAGAGGGTGAATGAGACAGGGAGGAGCAACAAGGGAACATGATCCAGATTTCAAACGGATGTCAATGAAGCATATCAGAAACTACAGTTCCCACCATTTCCTACAAGGTGTATTTGTACTTGTGGCGAGAGCATATGAATTTAAGAAATAGGAGGAGGAGTAGGCCACAACCCACAAGCCTGCTCCACCATTCAAATCTCTGATCATGGCCTCAGCATCACTTTCCTGGCCATTCCTCATAACCCTTGATGCCACTATAGTTCAAAAATCAATCTAACTCAGCCTCGAACCTATTCCATGATCCAGCCTCCACTGCTCTCTGAGGCAGGGAATTCCAAAGATTCCTGATCCCCTGGGAGAAGAAATTCCCCCTCATCTCCCTATTAAATGGGTGATCCCATATTCTAAAATATGCCCCTTGGTTCTAGATTCTCTCACGAGGGGAAACTTCTTCTCAGCATTTACCCTGTCAAACCACGTCAGGATCGTATATGTTTTGATAAGATCACCTCTTGTTCCTCTAAACTCCAATGAGTATAGGCCCAACCTGTTCAATTTTTCTTCATAAGGCAAACCCCTTCATCCCAGGAATCAACCCAGTGCACCTTCTCTGGATTGTCTCCAATGCAAGTATATCCCTCCTTTTCACGTGTTCCAGTTCTCTATATTATGCACTTGCTGCTCCTATCAGTATACAATGTCTTCTGCTGGGTCTTGGGTTTGATAAAATGACACATCAAGAGATATAAAGGTCAAGAGTAGACCAGAAAAAGGAAGAAATTATTATGCCAGCTCGGGACATGCAGTTGTTCATCTCAGCTCCAAATGGATTAAGTGGGCCAGGACTCCAGTGCTGGGCAAGATGAGAAACGTGGATGCATTATGTCATGAAACTCACTTAGATTGGCATTCGTTGAGCGCTCAGAGAGCCTTTTGGATAACTTGATGAATTTGCACTTCTGGCACAAAGACTCACTGCTGGGGGGTGCATATGGGGAGTTGGGAAGGACAGAAAATCATAGGGAGAATTCAGCCACTGGGGTTTTGTCCCAGAAGTATGTCTTAGTAACTCCAATGAGTAAATACATTGTCCAAGGTGTAACTGAGCCTTACTTGAGGAAGCTGGATCCTGGTTAAGAGTCAGCTGTGCCTCAATGGGTAGCCTCTCGGAAGGATGTGGGTTCAAGCCCCGTGTCAGAGAGTTGATCACATAACCCAGGCTGATATTTGAGTGTCGTAGTGCTGGAGTAAAGCAGGCCTTGTGGTGCAGTGGGTGGCGTCCCTGTTTCTGAGTCAGAAGCTCCAGGTTTGAGCCTCACCCCAGGATTTGAAGGCCAAGGAAGATGTGTTCAAAATGTGGCCAAGCAGGTTGATTATCAAACCCTTCCAACACATGCCAATGGCGGGCGGTTAGAGCGGGAGAGATTCCTGGTCAGCCACGTGATGGAAAGAAAGTTGGAGCCTCCACCACCACCGTCCATAGCTCCAGACTGCAACATGCATGTAAAAGTGCACGTTGCCACAGCAACTCGGACTCCCTGAACGATCCATCACATACCACCACCGATGGAATGCTGCACTGTTGAAGGTGCTATCTTTCACATGAGATGTAACACTGAGGTTGGAAAACGTTTGGCCTAAGAGCTCCCAGGTTAAGGGGAGATAAATATCTAGCGAGCTGTACCAGGCAGTGTGTGCATTTTTTATTCATTCATGGGATGTGGGTGTGGCTGTAAATGCTAACGTTTATTGCCTGTGATTAATTGCCCTTGAGATAGTGGCAGCGAGCTGCCTTGGTGGCTTGCCAGGCCAATTCAGAGGACAGTTAAAGATCAACCGCATTGCTATGGTCTAGAGTCAAATATAGGCCAGACCGGGTAAGGGCATCAAGTTTACCATAGAATGGTTACAGCACAGAAGGATGTCAATGTGTATGCAAGAGCTTCCTTCCCTAAAGGACATTTGTGAACCAATTGAGTTTTTACAAAACCCGACAGCTTTGTGGTCACCATTAATGATGGGCACTAACTTTTAATTCCACATTTATTTAATTAACACAATTCAATTCACGAGCTGCCGTGGTAGGATTATAGCTCACTTCTCCAGTTCATTAAGTTCGGTAACATAACTACTATGCTACCACACGTCTGTGTGTGTGTTCGTGTGTGCGTGTGTGTGTGCGTGTGTGTGTGTGTGTGTGCATGTGTGTGCGCGCGGGATTACGCACATATGCATGCACGTGTGTCTGCATGGCTTTGCATGGCACGCCTGTGTGCATGCGTGAACATGCACGTGTATTTGTGAGCATGGGATTGTGCCTGCCTGTGTGCACGTATGTGTGTGGGGATGTGTGTGTATGTCTGCCTGTGGATATCATGCAAAGGCAAGCCCAAGCTGTAACTTCAGCTGCAATGTTCACCCGGGATATAATCATGAACATTCAGCAAAATATGGGAGGGTGATGAACATACATTGAACTATACTCTTGTACCCTTAGACCATCAGGAGAAGAGAGGGGAAGAAGCACTGCAGGCTGTTGGGGTGATGGCTGGGAAAAGATCTGTCAAGATACTGATCTGTGCCGGCAGATGAACCTGCTGTATCTGGGCTGATAATAGGACACAAAAGCTGACATATGGCAGTCCATCTGGAAAGGGTGTTTCATTTCATTTGTTAATTATCATATTTACTCTATTAAACACACCTGGCCTAGAGAAGGAGCTCAGTAAACAGCGGCATTAAACACATGATATTATTGCAGCAGTGGACAAGACAATACCTGGTGTCATTACCCCCAGAGGTGTCACAGGCAATAACAGCCAATGTTCCAGAGTGCAAATGCCACACATTTCAGCATTCAGGATGCACTGTGACAGTTGTGGTATATGTGGAGCCTTTCGTTTGTCTATAAATGAAGGATAACATTGGAAACCCATAAGTTTTGTTTATTTTGCCACATTTTTTCTCAGTTCCGTGAGTGACTGATAACATTCAGGATCTGGCGGCCTGGCTAAGTTTCTCCCTCCCTAACCTTTGTGGAGGCCCTTGAACTGGCTCCTGAGCAGACACAGTGCTGCCTGGTCAAGAGTTAATCTCGGGTCATTTCTGCAATGTGTAATCTTACATGATTGAAAATTAATGTCACATTTTTTTCTTTTCTTAGTAATGAAACAGGAGGAGGCCATTCAGCCCCACAAAGTTGCTCCGCTTTCTAATTAGATTATGGGTGACCTGTATCTTAACACCATTCACCCTTCTTGGTTTTCTAACCCTAGATACCCTTGCCTAACAAAAATCCATCAATCTCAGCTTTGAAATTTTGCATTAACCTCTCCAACCACAACAGCTTTTTCGGGGGAGAGAGCTCCAGATTTCCACTATCCTTTGTGAGATAGTACTTCCTGTCATCACCCCTGAATGGCCTAGCTCTCGTTGTAAGATTAGGCCCCTTGTTCTGGACTCCACCTTCAGAGAAAACAGTTCTCTGTCTACCCTATCAATCCCTTTAATCATCTTAAACAACTTAATTAGATCACACCTTAATCTTTTATACTCGAGGGAATACAAGCTTAGTCAATGCAACCTCACATCATTATTTAACCCTTTTATCCCCAGTAACTTTCTAGTGAATCTACACTGCAGACCTCAAGACCAGTATATTCTTCCTGAAGTGTGGGTGCCCAGAAATGATTGCTGTGCACCAGATGCAGTTTGACCAGAGCTCTCTAGCAACATTACAACTGTACTTTGCTGGCACCTCACTCAATTAATAATTCTCTGTGCTTTAGGCTGGACAGTGAGGGGTTTATTTTAACCTGTCAGTGTGGGCTGGTTTCTATGCGGCGAGCAGGGTAAAAGACCAGAAACTGCTGCCACGTCAGGAATCTGGCAGGAATTCACCGACTTCCACATTTAACCCGAGCGCAATCATTAGCACACCGGCTCCCCCACGGGACAGGCAAGTCTGAAGTTTAAGTATGTCAAGTGCAGTTCTAACCCAGGATTCTGCCTTTAACTTGGGCTTCCTGAAGCTCTCCAAGGACACCTCACAAGGTGAGAGGGCAGCAGGATTTGATGAGGCGAGAAAATGTTTAAATGCCGAGACACGACGGCTGCTGCCTTGCTGAAGTGAAAGGCTTTCGGTCACAGGGCTTGTTCTGAGGGTGTGCTTTCACTGCTTTGGAGTTGATTTCCTATATGTTGGAGATCATTTATACTGCTTTGGTTTTCTTGCCTTTGGTCTGCACTTCACCACTGTGAGCTTCTCCAGCAGTGTGGGATCTGCTTATGCACCTCTATCTTCAGCCTCTGATGAATAACAAGTGGAGCGGCACCAACAATAGCAGAAGCAGCAGGAGCAGCAGCAACCTTCTCCTCTAACCAACTGCAACATAAGGCAGAGGGGATGAGCTTAGAGCTCCAGTTCACAGGAGGTGATACCCTCAACACAGGTACGCAGGCAGAGGATCAACTTTCTCCACACAGTAAGCACCAGTGCTTCAGGAGGCTCGGACTTTCCCATGAAGGGGTTGCTGGCATTTGCAGCCTCCTGGAAGGTGACCTTCCTAATAAGTTGTCACAGTCCAAGTGGGCAGTCATTGTCAGTGGCCTCACCTCTAGCTCCTTCCAGGGATCTGCTGGTGGCATTTGTAGGATCTCCTCAATCTGCTGACCACAAAAGCAGCTCCTGGGTGGCCATTACCATGTTTGCCTGGGTCAGCTTTTACATCCGGACAGAATGAGAGGGCCCTCAGATTTGCTGAGATTTGCAGGATTCCCACAGGACAGTGAGTCATTGATTGTACACATCAGGGAATCAGGGCACCCTTAGATCACCCAGGAGTATTCAGCAACTGAAAGGGATTCCACTCCATTAATGTTCAGCTGGTATGCAACCACCGAAAGATTGTCATGCATGTCTGTGCAAGATACCCAGGGAACTACCATGATGTCTTCATCCTGCGCCAGTCAAGCTGCCACAGATATTTGCATCTCCAAACAGCGTCAGTGGATGGCTCCTTGAAGACAAGGGCTATCCTCTAAAGATGTGGCTGATGACACCTGTTGAGAAGCCCTACCACACAATCCAGGAATGGTACAACTGAAGCCACAGGAATCACAGAGCTATTACAGCACAGAGGATGCCATTTGAACTATCGTGTCTGTACCAGCTCTCCAAATGAGTGATTCACCTAGTGCTCCTCCCCTGCCTTCTCCCTGTAACCCCACACATTCTTTCTTTTCAGATAATAATCCAATTCCCTCTTGAATGCCTCGATTGAACCTGCTTCCGCCACGCTCTCAGGCAGTACATTCCTTAACCAATTGTCGAGTGAAAATATTTCCCCTCATATCTCTATTGGTTCTTTTAACAATTACCTTAATTCTGTGCCCCCTCGTTCTCAATCCCTCCACCAATGGGGACAGTGTTTCCCTATCTGCTCTGTCCAGACCCTTAGTGATTTTGAACACCTCTATCAAATCTCCTCTCAACCTTCTCTTCTCCAAGGAAAATAGTCCCAATTTCACCAATCTATCTATGTATCTGAAGTTCCTTACCCCTGGAAGCATTCTCATGAATGGAACAGAAGAGTTGTCACCGACAAGCCATCGGAATGCTGAAGATGGAATTCAGATGCCTGGACAGGTCTGAGTGGTCCTTCATTTTGCACCAGCAAGGGTTTCCTGAATGGTAGCCATCTACTGTGTCTTACACAACATCATGCAAGGGGAGGAGGAGGAGCTTGATGTGATGAAGACACTTGCAGCCTCTTAACTTCAGTGCTAAAGATGCCAAGGGTGGATTGATTCAGGCACATTTCAGTTAATCTGAGGCAGTGCAAACCATCTAACACACCAAATTTGAACCCAATGAACCCCGCACCACCCCCTGCACCCTCACCCCGGCTGAGCTCCTAGCTTGAGGCAGTCCGACAAACAAAAATTCACCCTTCTCACAGTCGTCCACTGCTTGTCTTTTACTCCTGTCATAATATTCTTCACAAGGCAGAAATGCCACTTGGTTACAATTGGGCAAGTTTGGACAATGGAGTTTTGAAATAAAGTTTACAATTGAGAAACGTGAAACCACTTTTGCCCACTGCTAAACACCCAAGTGAAAGGTCTTGTGCAACTACAAACCTTTACTCTTCCTTTTTCCACTGGTTTTATGTGCTACACCCGCTGAGGCTTCAGCAGAGCTGGAGGCAGCCTGCTCATGTCACTGTTCTGACTGCTCAAATGCCCTCAGCCAACGTCCCGTGGGTTTTGGTGTCAATGAGGGGCCAGCAAAAGATTGCCCCACTTACACTTGAGCAGGGGCAAGCGGCAAAACTCAGCCATCGGGACAGGGGGCGGAGATGGTGGAGGAGACAGGAGTGGGAGACGGTGGCACAGTGGTATTGTTGCTGATGGAGTATTCCAGAGATCCAGGGTAATGCTCTGGGGACCTGGGTTCGAATCCCATCACAGCAGATGGTGAAATTTGAATCCAATAACAAATCTGGAATTAAAAGTCTGATGATGACCATGAAACCATTGCTCATAAAAACCCATCTGGTTCACTCATGCCCTTTAGGGAAGGAAATCTGCCGTCCTTACCTGGTCTGGCCTACATGTGACTCCAGACCCACAGCGATATGGTTGGCTCTTAAATGAATAAAGGCAGTTAGGGATGGGAAAAAACTGCTGGCCTAACTAATGAATAAACAAAGATAAGCATGTGAGGCTTTGACTGGGAGTGGGGGAGATGGGGTGGTGCAGAGAGAGGGGTCAGGAAAGGAAACACTTTGAGCAGAGGTCCCATCTGTCCTGTGATCCTTCTCTGTCTCTGGCTCCACCTCCTCAGGGAAGCTTGTGGGGTATGAGAGACATGAATCAGAGCTGACAAGGCGAGAGGATCCTAAATCATCATTGTGCAGACCATCATATTTCAGTAGTTGCTGACACCAAATCAGCATGAGTGTTATATGCAGCTGTGTTACATTTAATTCTGTCACCAGGTATCTGGGAGAACCCCATCTCTCTAGCTCCAATGGCCAGGCATGCCAAGCCCCAACTTACCTCCATCTCCTCCTCCTCCGAAGCTGTTGATTGGAGATCCACCTCTGGTTCTTTATCTCTCCTTGTTGTTCCTCTACCTCTCCCTGCTGTTCTGTGCTCACTTTTGCAGGGAGAGAAAGAAGGGAGCTAGGAGCATGAGCTATGAATGTTTTGAGAGGATGGAAGGTGGTTTTGTCACTGATGGCAGAGTGTGTGGAGTTTGTATTCAAATGTATTTGTTCCACTCACCTTTCTTGCCCCAGTCGGATCATTAGACTTCTAGCAAAGCACCAGACCTCTGCTGCCCCTTCTGAGGAGGTCTCACCACACACAGGGGACATGCATCTTTCCCAACCTCTGATCCATCCCTTCTCATCACATGCCTTTCGTTTGTCTTCATCCAGGGCAAGCTTTCCCACAACAGACGGGAAAGATCCCAGACCAGGGGAGGAAGGGCCAACGCCATTGCCTTCAGTGAATTCGAGGAGGATGCCACTGAGATTTGCTGGGGAGGGCAGGGATCACTCCTTTGGGGGAGGGGAGATCGGATTGTCTCAGCAACCCAGTACAGATCACACCTTCATCAGTTCATCACATCCTGACAATCTCAGTGAGTGACATGCTGTCTTACATCCCTCTTGCTCATCAACGAAAACTCTCTTCTCTATCTTATAGGCACCAGCAGATCAAGGTTCACAAGGCAGCCCATTATAACTCCGAGCCCCCAGACCACGTCCGAAGAGGAAGCTAAGGAGGAACTGTCACTGCACTCACCTGCACCCAACACCGGTGCAGAGACACACACCTCGGCGGGGCCTAGATCTTGATTAGGCTTCTGCTGCCTGTGGGGAACAGGAGCTGTTTGCAGGCCTGTGCAGCTCACAGCATGATGTCCAAGGACACATCTGAAACGTGCACTGCTGCCTTTCCACATTGACACTCGATCCCTCAAGCTGCTGGCTCTGTTTTGACACTTTGACAATCCTTCCGTTCTGAGGGTCGCAGGCTCCCTTTAAACAGTGAAGCCAACAAGCATGCTGCAGGTCATCATTATTCCCGCTCGCTCCATTTGGTCAGGAAACTTGGAAGTCAGGTACGAATACCGTGGCTGAGTTAAAAGGCCACTTCCTGCTAAAACTCCAGTGTTCCCAATGTGCTGGCAGCCTCCACTGCAGTGAGAGGGTCTAGAAGTTAAAATTCAGCCCAGAGAGCCAATGGATTCTTCAAGCATGGTGTTACACATCAGCTTAGCTGGCGAGGGTCACTGCTTAATGATCTGAAATGGGAGCCATTGTTAATGTTTCCTGTGTTCACTGAGGACTACTACAGCTGCTCTGGATGAGATCAATTAACTCATGTTAATAGCACATCACGTGGTGGAATTCAGGGAGAAGAGTCCTTTAACCCCTGTAATAAAAACAGAAAGTGCTGGGAAAATCTCAGCAGGTCTGGCAGCATCTGTGGAGAGGGAAACAGAGTTTCGAGTCCAATACGACTTTTCATTTTAGTCTCGAACGTTAACTCTGTTTCTCTCTCCACAGATGCTGCCTGACCTGCTGAGCTTTTCCCAGCACTTTCTGTTTTTATTTCAGATTTCCAGCATCTGCAGTATTTTGCTCTTGCTTTTCCTTTAACTGTATTCAAATATCATCTTTATAATCCTTTGGACTATTTGTGTGTACATATAAATTTTGTTCTGTCATCCTCTTCGGGATTTACATTGCATCCACAGCACAGAAACAGGCCATTTGGCCCAACTGTTTAATGCTTCACATGAGCCTCCTTCTACCCGACTTCATCTAACCCGATCAGCATTGTCCTTCTGTTCCTTTTTGCCTCATATGTTTATCTGAATTCCACTTAAATCATTCCCTTCTATTCGCCCCAACGACTCTCTGTGATAGAACATTGCACGTTCTAACCGGGGTAAAGACGTTTCTCCTGAACCCCCTATTGGATTTATTAGTGATCATCATACTCTTAAGGCCTTTAGTTTTGGCCTCCCTCACACGTGGAAACACCTTGTCAAAGTCTATCCTGTCAAACCTTCTCAAACTTTTAAAGAGCTCTATAGGAGTCACAACCCGCCAGGCTTCAGAGCAATTGGAGGCCCCTCACTCCTTTAGCCGTGCTCGTCAAAGTGACGCCTTTTAGTTCTGAGGAATGGAACACTTTTCATTTTGACGGTGTGAGTATCAAGGCCGAGGCATCCCACAGCACAATGTAGACCAAAGCACCCACTCCTCTACCCCTACCTCACCCTAGGAAGTGGGCACCTGCTTCACCCGGGTTTTTTCATTATCCAAACTTACCGTCATTGTGTCTCTCGAAGTGACTTTAGCGATTAGTGCCCGTCTCCATGGGGTCGGTTAATTCATACATTTGGCTATTACCAGCAACTCATTAACGTGGAGTCCCGACAGCCAAGAGGCAGCAGAAATATCAAACTGGGCCCACAGAGCTCAGAGAACAATGTTTAAGACTCTGCACCATTCAGTTCCCTCAAGCCATGCTCTTTATTTAGGGATTATCGCTCCATTGATATGCTTAAAACTGCAGAACTCTTGTTAGTGTCTCATTGCACTGAAGTCTGTTTAAATGAATAGGCTATTTGAAAGCAATGATTATTCATCTCTCTGGGGTATTCTGAGTACTGATTGAACTGTGCAGACCAGTGAAGTTCCAGGTTTCATCTCCAGGGTTAACTGAACTCAGCTGGAGTAATGTCGGGTGGCCACAATAATGGGTCTCAAATCTTCTCGGTAAGGGAGGGTAAAAGAGGCCAGGTCTCTGGTCTCTGAACACCATCCTGTGACCTAATCGGGCTCGCCTGCGGTTGAATAACCTGGCAACGCACGTTTGAGTTTCCAACAGGAATTGTGGCTTCTTGGGGAAGATATCTTTTGTGCAGGATTGTGCCCTCTACAGCTGTGCCGTCACCAACCTTAACCTTGTTTCAAAGCCCTCTATGACCTGCTCTCTTACAATCTCTGTAACCTTCTCCAGCCTTATAACTGTTTAAGATTTCTAGGTCTCTCCAGCATCCCCATCTTGCTGATCCCAATTTTGTCACTCCAGAGACTTTAGCGCTGAATCTAAGCTGAAACCCCAGTACGCTGTGGGGGGAATGCTATAGTGTTGGAGGTGCCATCTTTGGAAAGAAACTGTCCCCTCGTGTCAAAGAAACCCATGGCACTATTTTGAAGAAGAGCGGGAAAATTATCCCTGTCCTGGTCAATATTTATCACTCAACCAGTGCCAATAAAACAGATTACCTGATCATTATCTCATTGTTTTTTTTGTGGGATCTTGCTGTGCCAGGTTTCCTACATTACAATAGTAACTAGATTTCAAAAGTACTTAATTGGCTGCAAAGTGCTTTAGGATGTCCTGAGTTTGCAACAGTTCATTCAGTTCTGTTGAAGGGTCATTCAGACTCGAAACGTTAACTGTGTTCCTCTCCGCAGATGCTGCCAGACCTGCTGAGTTTTTCCAGGTATTTTTGTTTTTGTTTTGGATTTCCAGCATCCACAGTTTTTTGCTTTTTACTCTCTCCACTTGCCTGGATGAGTGCAGCTCCCACATCACTCAAGAAGCTTGACACCATCCAGGACAAAACAGCCCGCTTGGTTAGCACCCCATCCAAAAACATTCACTCCCTCCACCACCGACGCACAGTGGCAGCAGTGTGTACCATCTACAAGATGCACTGCAGGAGCTCACCAAGGCTCCTTAGGCAGCACCTTGTAAATCCACAGCCTCCACCATCTAGAAGGACAAGGGCAGCAGATAGATGGGAACAACACCACCTCCAAGCTCCCCACCAAGTCACACACCATTCTGACTTGGAACTATATCGCCGCTCCTTCACTGTCACTGGGTCAAAATCCTGGAACACCCTTCCTAACAGCACTGTGCATGTACCTACACCACATGGACTGCAGCGGTTCAAAAAGGCAGCTCACCCCCCACCTTCTCAAGGGCAATTAAAGATGGGCAATAAATGCTGGCCCAGCCAGTGAAGCCCACATCCCGTGAACCAGTAAAAGAAATTGAGATTTGGAAGGCTGCTTGGCTCTGGGAAGGAGAATAGCCAACTCTAGCCTAGCTTTCCCTCAATATTCACCTTCAGGCAAAGAGCACTGGGCAGCAATCAGAGTAAAGTGGGAGCAGTTAGTGAAATATCATGTTCAAATATTTGAATTCCCAATAACATTGAGTCTGTGTCATTTCCTCACACACAAACATATCAATGTTGATGTAAACTATTACTTTCTAAAGGGATGTTTTACTATATAAATGCAAGTTGGTGTTGTTGACGTTGTGCTGATGGAGCTATCCTTTTTCATTTTTCTTCTTTGCTGAGACGTGGGCATTGCCGATAAGGCCAGCTTCCAGAATTGCTCTTGAACTGTGTGGAAAACTAGGCCATTTCAGAGCCAACCACACTGCTGTGGGACTGGAGTCACATGTAGGCCAGACCAGGGCCGGAATGTTCCGGTTTCGAAACTAAATGCAGCTGCGGGCGGGTCCCACGGTGCGCATCCCACTGCTTGGAACGGCGGGGAGTCACGCCACGTTTGGATGCTCATTAATTATGCGCAGCCGAGTATCTCACCTAATCACCCGACGGGTCAGGAGCTGATTCATTCACGCTGCTGTTAGCTGGCGGGGTCGAAGGTCCAGGCGCCATATTTGAAGGCCACCGGAGCACACCCATCTCACTCTCTCCAGCCCACCTGTCTCCAGGAGACCGTTAGAGGTGTTGTCAAGCCAAAAGTAGAAGGCAGCCCCCCACTTCAGCCACAACGTCCTCTAGGCCTTGATAAGAGGAGTGCGGGTGGGTAGGGATCTGCTTTAATCCCTGGGATGGCTCCAAAGAGCACACCAGCCTCACCTCTCCAGCCTGCGATGTCATGGCAGAGGACGTCAGCACAGCTGGCCAGTGCACGTGAAACACTATCCAGTGCAGGAAGAGGATGAATGGTCTCATCCGCTCCGCTCGGGTAAGTCACCCTTCAGCTCCCTCCAATATCAAACTCTTATCATAGCATCATGTACTCAGAGGGCCAATCTCTTCAGGGATCTCACACAACCATTAGCAGGGGACACGTCACCACTGATTGTCTCACGGAAACTTTCAGTCACCACCATCCCATCCATCATGCTGCTCACACTCCACCCTCAACCCCTTCTGGGGAGGGCTCACCACACACAGGGGGCATGTATCTTTCCCAAACTCTGCTCCATCCCTTCTCATCACATTCTTCTTTTGTCTTCATCCGGACCAAGCTTGCCCACAACAGACGGGAAAGATCCCAGACCAAGGGAGGGAGGGCGGACATCATAACCCTCACGGAATTCAAGGAGGATGCTGCCAAAGTCGCTGAGGAGGACAGGGATCGCTCCTGTGGGGGAGGGGAGATCAGATTACCTTAGCAACCCAGAATGGATCACACCTTCACGAGTTCAACACATCCTGACAATCACAGTGAGTGACACGCAGCCTTATATTCCTCTTGCTCATCAGCTAAAACTCTCTTCGCTATCTTATAGGCACCAGGAGGTCGAGGCCGACAAGACAGCCCATCATAAGTCCCAGCCCCCAGACCACGTCCGAAGAGGAAGCTAAGGAAGAACCGTCACAGCGTTCACCCGCACACACCACCAGCTCAGATACACAAACCTCGGTGGGGCATAGCTCTTGATCAGGCTCGGGGTCAGGGGGGCGATGAGTGTCAGCCTGACACCCCGGGGGTCTCCTCTCAGGACACTCCAAGGGTGTCCAGCCATTCAGAGTCCCCTCTGCCTGTGACCCCCTCCCCTCCAGCTGCTCAGGCCGAGGGGGGTGCATCTGCCCCTGGGCAGGAGACCCTTATAAGGGTCCCCAGGCCTTGGGCCACCAGAGGATTTCCACCAAAGTCATCACAGGCATCAAGACGTAGCAGGCAGCAGCTGCCTCCACCTCTGCTGTGGATGTCGGGGCTGCACCCAGGCTTAGTGGCAGGGTTAGGAAAATTAAGAAATTTTGATGTCTCTTTTGGCTCACGGGTGCGTTACCACTAAAAAAAAATTGCACTTTTGTAATTACATTTGATGTCCCTGTGAGTGACCTGGTCAACTGAAGGCGTTGTGATTATGTACATTTGAATCCTCTTATTTCAAGGTTTATCCATCCCCCCACTCGGTGACAGTCTCCCTCTGTGAGATTCACATTCATGTGATGTCAACATCACTGAAGATAGTCTCCACACCCTTGTGTGATGAAATCTTTACTAGAAGTGTGTAATGTATGCGCTTCTAAACCTTCTTCCTCATTGCTCTCGTTGTTGAGCAGACTCTCACTTCCCAGAACAAGTGCATATAGAGGGCAGCACGGACCTTTGCAGACATCATGGCCTGGTGAATCATGAGGCCAGAAGGTACAAGTGTCAATGCTGGACTCGTTCTCGAACCAATTGAGATGAAAGGGAATGGTATTGAGGGCCAGGAGAACTGTAGCCATCTCCCCCTGCCTTCACTTTACTCCTCCTGGAATCTGGTGCCGATTAAAGTGTCACGGGTATGTCTCCCACGTCTTGCTTCCTCTGTGGTGTTGTCGCATTCAAACTGACCCTCATCACACTCTTGAGATTCCTGGGCCTCCTGCCCTCCATCCTCCGAAGAGCTCTCATCCTCCTCCATTTCACCCTCTGGCAAGGGATCACCTCTTTGCAGTGCCAGATTGTGAAGGGCGCAACACACAGTGATGATGCGTGAAACCCTATTGGAGATGTACTGTAGTGCACCACCTGAACGGTCCAAACATCTGAAGTGCATCTTCAGAATCCCAATGCTCTGCTCTATTAGGGAGAGTGTGCAGCTGTGAGCAGCATTGTACCTCTCCTCGGAACGACTCTGAGGGATGCCAATGTCATCAGCCAGTGTTTTAATGGGTAGCCCTTATCCCCAAGCAGCAATCCCTGCAGACATTCAGGCTCTTCAAAAACCTCAGACACCTGGGAGTGACTCAGAATGTATGAATCATGGCAACTCCCAGGGCTGCACAAACCTGCATCATGTTATCCGGTGATCACACACCAATTGTACATTGATGGAATGGTAGCCTTTGGGGTTTATAAACTTTAGGGGCTGCTGCCATGGAACCCTTAAAGCCACAATGATACAGTCGATTGCGCCCTGCACCCTTGGGAAGCCTGGATGGCTGCGAAGCCCGAATCTCACAGCCTGGCTATCGTAATCCAGAGCGAACCTCACATAGTGATGTCCCTTCCTGTAAAGAGCACCTATGACCTCCTTTATGCATCTATGTGTTGTGGACTGCAAGATGCTGCAGAGGTCCCCTGTTGATCCCTGGAATGACCCACAGGCAAAGAAATTGAGCATGGCAGTCACCTTTAAAGCCACTGGCAAGGGATATCCTCCAACTCGACGGGACATCAGGTCTTCACGAAGAATGTGGCAGATGTGATCTACCAGAGCTCGGGACAAGGGCAGATATGCCTGGCATTGTCTCTCACTCATCTGTAGATAGAAGAGTCTTGTTCGGTACACTCTTGGTCTGGCAACTCGCCCTGTTGTCTGAGTCTCTCCTCCTGACCCTCTTGTTCATTCCCTGGATCCCCTTGACCCTGGACCTCAGGCCGGGCTTCCTCCTGGAGCTGCACTCTGCATCACCTCCCCCACTTTCACCTCCTGCATTACATTAGGACCCTCAAAAAGGCAAAATTCAGCCCTGGATCCATTTTTGCTTTTACCATCTCTCTGAAATGAAAGATTGAAGACATTAATGATTAATGGAGATAATCAAAATATTGAAGCTCACCACCTGTCATCTTTGGCAACTGTAATGGTCTATAGTGGTTTCTGCCCTACTTGTATTGTCGCTGATGCTGTCTTGTCTTTGAGGCATCACCACCCACACCGAGGTGACCAAGGTGCCACCCCAGAAACGTGACATCAGAATCCCTGATTGCTATGAGAAGGTTTGAATGACAAGCGCTACCTAACCCAGTTCAGTGCCCCAATCTCCGATCTGACATTCTAATGAACAATAAGTTGCTGATGATTAACGACTGGAGGTCCTTTGGCCCATTAGGAATGCCAATTCCGGAGAGCATGTGACTGGCCTCCATTAGCGGAATGCCATATATGCTGCACCTGTGCCTCCTCCCCAATTTCCTGCATTCCCTAATTATACATTCCGATGTGTTAATGTTGAGATGCAGTGAATGTAATGTTAAGCCATTGACTTCTGAGTATCCCTGTTACAGCGCTGATAAAGGCATTGGCTCCCAATGGCTTTCTTTCCAAGTAGGTCTTCCTCCTCTCTCTCTAATCAGACTCCAGTTAACTCCAGCTAGTTAGAGGGCGCCCCCAGAAAGGGCCCCTTAGTGCAGCGATGTGCTCCTCCCACACAGCCTCAGACCCCTCCCGTTCAGGATTGCTTCCACTTTCAATTTATAACTGCGCCATAACTCGGGTAGGGCAAGATGGTGGTTCTGTTACTATTATTTCAAAAGGAGCTTCGATCCTCCCCCTCTCACTGTCCGTGTCCCAGAAATCAACCTGGAACCTCACAATGTGAAGGTAGAGCTCCCTCCTGTTATTCTCCAGCCTCCCCAAATAATACAGGATCCCATAGCTGTTGTGGTGGACATTCCTACCCTCCTCCCAAGCCCATCATACTGAAGTGTCCATGGCCCATGTGGACCTGTACCCTCCCCATCTAGAGGCTGTGTGCACTGTCACCTACTGAGGTGAACCCTCCCAGATAAACTTCACATACCCACACCCACCCCCCATTTTTATTATGCTCTCCCCAATTGCAAGCTGCAGATTGCCATCACCCATACCACCTAGAGCCTAGTACAGCCCATGGCCAGTGACTGGGAGACAGCCCTGCAAGCTGTGCATTATTCCTATTCAGCACACAGCCCTTGCCCCTCCCTAGGGTTCATTTTTATTCATTCACGGGATGTGGGCTTCGCTGGCTCGGCCAGAATTTATTGCCCATCCCTAGTTGCCCTTGAGAAGGTGGTGGTGAGCTGCCTTCTTGAACCGCTGCAGTCCATGTGGTGTAGGTACACCCACAGTGCTGTTACGGAGGGAGTTCCAGGATTTTGACTCAGCGACAGTGAAGGAACGGCGATATATTTCCAAGTCAGGATGGTGAGTGACTTGGAGGGAAACTTCCAGGTGGTGGTGTTCTCATCTATCTGCTGCCCTTGTCCTTCTAAATGGCAGTGGTCATGGGTTTGGAAGGTGCTGTCTAAGGAGCCTTGGTGAGTTCCTGCAGTGCATCTTGTAGATGGTACACACTGCTGCTACTGTGCGTTGGTGGTGGAGGGAGTGAATGTTTGTGGATGTGGCACCAATCAAGTGGCCTGCTTTGTCCTGGACGGTGTCGAGCTTCTTGAGTGTTGTGGGAGTTGCACTCATCCAGGCAAGTGGGGATTATTCCATCACACTCCTGACTTGTGCCCTGTAGATGGTGGACAGGCTTTGGGGAGTCAGGAGGTGAGTTACTTGTCACAAGATTCCCAGCTTCTGACCTGCTCTTGTAGCCACAGCATTTATATGGCTAGTCTAGTTCAGTTTCTGGTCAATGGTAACCCCCAGGATTTTGATAGTGGGGGATTCAGTGATGGTAATGCCATTGAACCTCAAGGGGTGATGGTTAGATTCTCTCTTGTTGGAGATGGTCATTGCCTGGAACTTGTGTGGCGCGAATGTTACTTGCCACTTGTCAGCCCAGGCCTGGATATTGTCCAGGTCTTGCTGCATTTGGACATGGACTGCTTCAGTATCTGAGGAGTCGTGAATGGTGCTGAACATTATGCAATCGTCAGCGAACATCCCCACTCCTGACCTTATGATGGAAGGAAGGTCATTGATAAGCAGCTGAAGTTGGTTTGGCTGAGGACACTACCCTGAGTACACTGTGCTCCCACTGATTACTCCTGCAGCATGCCCGCTGCACCCCATCATTACCTCTACTCTCTGACTGTTGACTGTGAGGCCCAGAGAGTCCCAGGACTGTCTCTGCTCTGACCCCTGACTGCAAGCCTCAGGCCAATGGCTTTTCCTTTCACTGAGTTCGCCATTGCCCTCAGGACTGAAGACTACATTGTCTCCCTTCCAAACCCCATCTCACCCCCCCCCCCACCCTTATGAGTCTCCGTGTGACCTATCCCTCTTGTGCCACAGTAACACACCCCCTCTTTCCTATTCAAGAGTCTGTGAGCATCCCCTCCCATTCATATATGTGATATCCCTTTCACTCCCTTGTTTGTCAGCGTTTCAGTTACCCTTCTCGAGCTCCAGCTTCCCACTTCTCGGTCTACCCTCTGCTTCCCATCGTTCCCCCCTCCTCTTCCACCTCTTTGCAAAGCCTTCCTGCCCCTCTGCCTTCCACTTTCCCCACACAACCCTTTGCAAAGCCTCCCTTCGCCTTTGCCCCCCTGTGTTGACCTTTCCCCACCCACCCCCACCTTCACCTCCCCCAACCCCTTCCCAGGTCGAAAGGCTGGTTTCTGAATGCTCGGCCCTGTCTTGGTACTGGTGACCAGTGCTGCCGTTCTGGACAATGGTACTACCCACCGGGACCAGACCACCCCTGCACCTCCACCCTGGTCATAATACTGGTCAGTGTGTGAAAGTTGAGCCCTGCCTGAGTACCGCCACACAGTGCTGTCCTTGTGACTCTGGAGGCAACTACCGGAAACAGACCAACTCAAAAGCCCCAGCAGTGTGGCATTTCATTGGCATCGCAATGCGACTGGCACAGTGCTATTGAAAGCAGGCTATATATGTTTCACCCACCTTGAAGCCATGCGCAAAGTGAGGTCTGACCTCTGCACCCCTTTTTCACAGGATCACAGCATCTTTACAATGCAGAAGGAGGCCATTCGGCCCATCGAGTCGGCACTGGCTCCCCGAAAGCGCATTCCACCTAGTCCCACTCCCATGCCTTATCCCCCTGTAACCTTGCACATTCTCTCTTTTCAGGTAGCAATCAAACGGGATTCAGACTGATATGATTTCCCACCGGCATGATGCAAGATTGGAAGGGTTGTGATTCCGACGAGAAGCTAATTTAATGAGCTTTCATGAGATGGTAATAAATCCAAGTGGCGCTCACACCACTGCTCAGCAGGATACCTGACCCACCGTTAAGCCGCCATCGGGAGAATCGCAAACTATTTTTACGCTGCCGAGTTTCCGATTTTTTGGCTCCTAGTAGATTCTCCGCTCCTGCCCATCGCAAAACCCGCCTCGGGCAGGATGGGAAAATTCTGCCCCAGGTAAGATTTCCTTCCCTAAAGGACATTAGTGGACCACAGATGGGTTTAGTGGTCACTATTACTAACAGCAGCTTTCAATTCCAGATTTCTTTTTAATTGAATTCAAAACTGCAACAGCTACTGTGGCAGAATTTGAACCCTTATCCCTGAATTACTAGTCCAGTGACATGACCACTACACCGCCATCTCTTGTGAATGGCTAAAATTTGCATTTAAACAATGATAACAGGTTATTCCTGAGCCTTGTCATCAGTTTGAGTGCACCACTACTAATGTCTAGTGACAAGTGATGATGGAGTCAATTGCCATCAATATACACAAGATACCATTTTTTAAAAAAAGCATTATTGAACCAGAAACACAAGGCAGATTACTTAGCCCCTGCAGACTGACCAGAATCAATATTTCTCCAGAACTGAAGAGTGAGAGATAAATAATCTTTAGTAATGGAATGAGTAAAAAAAGAGGAGGGGCAGGGGGAGAGGCTGCTGCTGGGGCAATGAGAAGGTAGTAGTGGAATTATTGTTGAATGATTCAACAGGTCCACTCTTTGCCTCAGTCAAGCATTGAAAAGAAGCATTGAAGAAACGAAGGAATTAAAAGATGAGTGAATATCTAAGGCAGCAGAAGTCCTAAAGAGGAGGCTGGGAAATGGGAGAGATGGAAAACACAGAAGAAATGAATTCTCAATGAGTTCAAGTGCTCAGGTTTTTTTTCCCATCACTCCCAATTGCCTAAGGTTTAATTCAGCTCTTAGCTCACCCTCGATCTCATGATAGATTCATAGGCCAGGTGTCAATAGGTAAACTTTATTAATAGGCTTACTTTTGTCCTGCCTTGAGGTAATAGCTCTCTATAAGCGGGTGTTAATTTATTATTGTTACTGAACATCTGTGTGATGAGCCAGCTTGCACTACTGTTTGTGGCGGGGGGTGGGGGGGGCGGGGTGATAACAGGTGGCAACCTTGTGGAAGGGTGGGTGCAGGAGTGGAGGAGGGTCAGCCCCTGTAGTCATAAGATCAATGTACTTATAGACCTCATGACTTCTTAATGCCTGGTGTCAAAGGAAGCTCTGTCTCGTTAGTATTGCAACAGCTTTTAGGAGAATGTTCCAGCTTCTGGGTTGTTTTAGAAGGGCATTTGATAAATGTTTCTAACAAGGCAGTTTGTTAGGTTTGCCAAAATACACAACCACACTCTCACTACAGGATCCCAGATTGCGTCTCCTGTCCACGAGGAAAGTTCTTTTTTTTAAAAAAAGAAAGGAAACATGTATTTATTCTAATTTTATCTCACTCCCCCCACCTTGTTTGAAGGATGACAGCAAAAGCCTTTCTTTGTTAATAGGGATGGCAGGATTGGACTTGGAACGGTGAGTTAATCTGACAAAAGTTAGCCAAGGCCCACTTGTGCAAATTAGCCACTGGTTGGGAGTCCCTAGCCTAACAAGAACCCTAAGATTCCTGCATTACAGCATTGACTACACTTCCAAAGTACTGCATTGGTTGCAGGGAGCTTAGGGATGTCCTGAGGATGTGAAAGGCTCTATAGAAGCGTGTGCTCTCTATTAACGCTTTCAGAAAATGTGTTTACACCACCTTCAAGGCAAAGATGCCACCCTTATTTACTGTGGTTATTCAAGCTGGATCAAACTATTGCCAAATTCTACAATACTAGTGTAGCCAAACGTGGGCACAGATATGTGCCAATGGCAAGAAAAAAATTGCATTTATATAGCACCTTTCACGACCTTACTCCCAATATATTTGACAGCCAGTTAATAACTTTATACTGTCACTGTTGTCATGTAGGAAATGTGGCAGACAATTTGTGCAAAGACTGGTCTCAAATAACCAATTTGCTAGTGACTAGACCGTTTATTGATGTTGGTTAAAGAATAAATATTGGCCAGGGCACTGGGAGGAGTGGCTCTGCATTTCTTTGGAATAGCGCCTTGGGATTTTTTACATCTGTCTGTGAGGGCGGATGGTGCCTTGGCTTAATGTCTCATCCAGCAGTTTAGCACTCCCTCAGAGCTACACTGGGAATGTCAGTCTAGATTGTGTGTTCAAAGTCTGGAGAGGGGTTTAAACCATGATGCTGTGACTCAGCGGTGAGAGGGCATATTATCAGGGACCTTAACCACAACAGGTAAAAGGACCTGTTTTCCAGGGCAAGCTGTGTTTTATCCACACTCCTCTGTAATGCGGAGCTGTGCCCAGATGGGACAAGGATTTGCTGGATGACAGATGGCACTTATTCCAGTCCCAGAAGTCTGGCCAAAAATTAAAGCGAGTGAAAAGGGACTGAGCTGGTTTAATAAAAACAAAAATGGGGAAAAAAAAGAGGAAAATCTATGTAATTCAACTATTTGTTCCATGGAGAAGGTGAGATGTTATGCGTGTAAACTAAATAAATAAAGCACTTATTCATACATTTAAAAAAAATGAATGTTGGAGGGAGGGAAAATGTTGAGATTGAGGAAAGAGAGAATCCCTTTAAAAAGAGGTAGGTGAAATTCTTGCAATTTATAAAAATCTGCCAAAAGATCTAAAAATGCTTCACACAGTGAATTGCTAATCCACACTCTAAGTTGTCAGTACTGACGCCCAAGAATTCAGTTAGTCACATAACCTCAAATACAAAATTAAACCTGTAGTGAAAATAGCATTCTTAATCCAATATTTCTGCTTGCAGTTTTAAATGAAAAGTGAAAAGAAAGCAACTGAATGTCTGTATATAACTGTATATGTCTGTATATGTATATGTCTGTATATGACTGCAATTCAAAAGTACACAGTTGGCTATAAGGCATTTTGGGGTTGTGAAAGGCACTGTTTAAATGCAAGTTCTTTTTACATTTCTTCCCTGGGCTTCTGCCCTCCCACGACAAGCCCATTACTCAGTCAGCCTCACCCCTCTCTACCTCTGTAACCTCCTCTAGCCCTACAAACCTTTGAGATCTCTGCACTGCTCCAATATTGGCCAATTGTTAATTGCCCAATCACTGATGGCTATACATTCAGCTGCCTATTCCCTAAGCTCTGGAACTCCCTCCTGCTTCTCTACCTCTCTCTCTCCTTTAAGTCATTCCTTAAAACCTACCTCTTTGACCAAGGTTTTGATTGGCAGAATGTAGCAAGTAGTGTACCCCAGTGACCTTCACTGTGGTCTCATCTTTTGGCAATACATATGAATGACTGGAATGAAAGTATCTCCAAGTTTGCAGACAGCACTAAGAGGCATAGTAAGTGGTGTAGATGGGAGCAAGGAGTTACAAGGGGGTCATAGACTAAATGAGTGAGCAAAACGATGGCAGATGGAGTTCAATGTGGTCACCATGAGTTCATGTGTGAGGTCATCCACTTGGCAATGGAGAAAAACAAATTGCAACATTTTCCGGCAGGGAGACTAAGAACAGTGGATTTCCTTGCACAAGACCATGCTTTCAAATCAATTAAATGGGACAAAAAGTAATCAAATAGCTAATAGAATGGTTGTCTTTACTTCAAGAAGGTTGGAATACAAAGGTGAGCAAACGATGTTTCAGATTATACAGAGCCTTCAGTTACACCTAATACTGCATCTCGAATACTGTGTTCAAATTTAGGTACCAATCCTCATGAAAGAAATATTGGCCTTGGACAGGGCAACACCAGGGCTTAAAGAGTTAAATTACGAAGAGCGGGTTGCATAAACTTGGCTTATATTTCCTTGGGCTGACAAGACTGGGAGTGTAATCTAATCAAGATCTTCAAAGCGACAAAGGGTTTCAATAGGGTCGGTATTGAGGAACCATTTTGCCTGGTTGGCAAAGCCAGGATAAGTGGGCATAATCTTAAAATCGGAGCTAGGCTATTCAGGAGTGAAATCGGGAAGCGTTCTTTTCACACAAAGAGTAGTGGAGATTTGGAATCCTCTCCCCCTGAAGATATGGTTTGTTGAACCAAATGAAATTTTCAAGGTTGAGATTGGTAGATTTTTGTTGAGTGAGGGCATCAACGGATGAGGAGAAAGGGCGGGTAAATGGAGTTTAAATGAAGGCCTATGGCAGGAGGATTGCCAGAGGAAAACATCCACCCAGAAACCACTTTCTCATCATGGACTCCACTTCTCACCCACTAGGCTTTGATCTCTCACGGCGACAGTGGGCCCTTTTAAAGTGTTCCCGGGGCTGGCCAAGGTCTCTGTGCAGTTACCCAACATCAGCGGGGTCGCCAAGACCATCCAGGCTGTAGCTGTGGTGCGGTCCAAACAATGACTCACATTGTGGAGGAGTGTCCGTTGACTAAACTTGAAAGCGGGATTCAAGAGCTCCATCTAGCCGCTGACGAGGCTTTGCAACTTCACACATGCTAAATGCATAATAGAATAAATAATGGAGTTGAGGTACAGATCAGCCATGATCTAACCGAATGGTGGAACAGGATTGAGGGCTGAGTGAGCTGCCCCTGTTCTTAAGCTCCACCCCTCCCTCGACCAAATGAAAATCAGATGAACTGTTTCCGGTACAGTGCTAAGGGCAGTGCTGCACTGTCAGAGGTGCCATCATTTAGATGGCAGGGTTAAACCAAGGCCCCATTCGCCATAAAAGACCCCATGGCATAACTATGGAGAAGAGCAGGGAAGCTTTCCCTAGTATCAGAACAAAAAAAATGCTGGAAAAACTCAGCAGGTCTGGCAGCATCTGTGGGGATAGAAACAGAATGAACGTTCCCCAGTCCGTATGGCTCTTCCTCAGAGCGCCCTGGTGTCCTGCCTAATGTTAATTCGTCTATCAACACCATGGGCTGGATTTCACTCATACCCTGTCGGTGGGTTTGAAGACTGGGGACGTGTAAAACCCAGCGGGTGGCCTCCCTGCCATCGACCCACACTCCCGCGACCTGTCTGAAATTATATAGTGGGCAGGGAGGCTTTAATGGCCACTTAAGGGCCCATTTAACGGCGGGGTAGGTCCACCCCATGAGGCAAGCCTGGCAGCTTTAGCAGCGCGGGCTGGTGTCGGTCGAGTGCGGAGGGTCCTCCTTTGCGGGTTCCCGGGGCTCATTGGAGTTACTCCCCCAAAGGTCATTCCCCCTTTTATCCTCCTCCCTGGCCTCTTGAACCCGCCACCCCCACCTCCCTCACCAGGACAGACTGGGATGCCCTGGCGAGGTGTACCTGGGCTGCTCGGAGCGATGGGATTGTGTATAATCCCAGCAGTGGCCCCCCCGCTCCTGGCTGGCGTGGCTGGGACTACAGAGCTGTTGGCCATCCAATTGGGCGATGCCTCTAAGGCGAGACCCCCCCCCTCCTGAGAAAGGGGCGGAGGTCTTGCCTCAGTCTTGCTTACAGTTCCTGCGGGACAGCGGTCGGGATGGTGGGCAGGTTCCCCCCCAGACCTACAGCTGGTGACCAGGGCCCCCTGTCAAATTCAGCCCCGCCGGAGTAGATTATCCACCCATGATCCCATTGCTGTTGGGGGGGGCGGGGGGGGCTTACTATGTACAAACTGGCGGCTGTGTTCCCTCCATTCCAACAGTGACTTAGGCTCCAGCACTTCACTTCACTGGCGCTACATGAAGCGCTTGGGGGGGCGCCACTGAAGCGGTGAAAGGCGCTATATAAATGCAAGCTCTTTGTTGCACTTTTCGCTGGGATGTTGCTAGCTGTCACGACAGTGTCCGCAGCAGGAGTCTCTGGCCTCTTGTAATGGGGTTGAGCGTTAGGAGAAATGTTAAGTGTGCGAAAGAAGCAGCGTTAATAGCAGAGCAGGGGAGGGGAGAGGAGAGAGGGGAGGGAGGGCAGAGGAGAGAGGGGAGGGAGGGGAGAGGAGAGAGGGGAGGGAGGGGAGAGGAGAGAGGGGAGGGAGGGGAGAGGAGAGAGGGGAGGGAGGGGAGAGGAGAGAGGGGAGGGAGGGGAGAGGAGAGGAGAGGAGAGGGAGGGAGAGAGGGAGAGGGAGAGAGGGAGAGGGGGAGGGAGAGAGAGAGGGAGGGAGGGAGAGGGAGGAGGGGAGAGGGAGGAGAGGGGTGGGGGGGGGAGAGAGGAGTGGAGGGGGGGAAGTACTTTTTTAGATACGAACCAAATCTTCAAGTGTTGTGGGAAGTGCCTGAGGACATGCAGAAAGTGGGGCGGTGGGGGTTTTGGAATAGAAAGTCCGCCCTGCCCTGTTAACTCTGCCCTTCAACTGGTGTGTGAGAGGGAGGGAGGGGAGGGAAATCTCTGTGTCGCTCCGAGGTTCCAGCCCCCTTTGCTGCAGACATTGGTGGAGTCTGTGTGTCTTTGAAGTCAGGTCCTACTTGCTGGTTTCTATCCTAGGGCTGGAGAATCAATCAGACACTAGGAGCTCCTTCAGCGGGGAAGTCACAGAGAGAGAGAGACACAACTTCATCTAGTCACTGCAAGGCAAAGTGGATCTTTTATTCCTGGTCGGTCACCCCCCCCGCCCCCCCCTCTCTCCCTCTCTCTCACTCCGAAACTTTTCCCCACTCAGAGAGAGAGATCATTGGAAATGGTGGGAATTTCTGGCTCTTACCAGGGTGAGTAAACTCTGCTGTTTCACTCGGTTAAAACTGCCTTTGTTCGCTTCTGATGGGAATGGAGGCGGTGGAGGAGAGATTGTAAACTTTCTGTTTTTTCCAAAATGTTCTCCCGGAGAGGTTGAAGGTTTTCTCTCTCCCCAGCCACCCCCACCAACTTTTTTTTTAAAAAAGAAAACGCCTTAAAGATAATTGATCAAAAAGAGAGCAATAGTCAGTGTGTGACATGTTGCTCTGGGACTCCGCACAACTTTTTTTCCCCAAGGGTTTGAGTACGTGCCGTGTGTTGATGCTAAACGTGGTCATTGTGTTCTCGTGTCCTTGGGCAATGTGACAGATGGGGGTATGTTCTCAGTGCATTGAGCTGACGATGTCTTTCTGAGGACTGGGTTATAATCCTTGTTTTTTACATGCAGGGTGCAAATTAAAACAATAGAAGGTGCAACTACTTGCAGTTATATTTCAATCTGATTCTTAAAAAAACATGAGTCGAGCACAATTCCCTTTATAGATTCATTTTTCTTGTCTTTGCCTATGAAAAACACACAAGACAGGATATCGGTTTAATCTGCACCGTTTCTTTGTTCACTCCGTAACAGTTGGTCGTGAACTTGTTTTTGACTTGTAATTGTGTTTCGCCTGCCTCACATTTTACCCTGCACCAAACTGTAATTGCATAACTGTTCAGAACCGTGCTCTCTATCTGTTATATACACAGTCAGGAATGGTCTGTATCTGTTGTATACACAGTCAGGAATGGTCTGTATCTGTTGTATACACGGTCAGGAATGGTCTGTATCTGTTGTATACACAGTCAGGAATGGTCTGTATCTGTTGTATACACGATCAGGAATGGTCTGTATCTGTTGTATACACAGTCAGGAATGGTCTGTATCTGTTGTATGCACAGTCAGGAATGGTCTGTATCTGTTGTAAGCACAGTCAGGAATGGTCTGTATCTGTTGTATGCACAGTCAGGAATGGTCTGTATCTGTTGTATGCACAGTCAGGAATGGTCTGTATCTGTTGTAAGCACAGTCAGGAATGGTCTGTATCTGTTGTATGCACAGTCAGGAATGGTCTGTATCTGTTGTATGCACAGTCAGGAATGGTCTGTATCTGTTGTATGCACAGTCAGGAATGGTCTGTATCTGTTGTATGCACAGTCAGGAATGGTCTGTATCTGTTGTATGCACAGTCAGGAATGGTCTGTATCTGTTGTATGCACAGTCAGGAATTGTCTGATGTACAGAGTCAGGGACAGTCCTGTATCTGTCATATACAAGATCAGGAATGCTCTGTATCTGTCGTATACATGATCAGGAACGGTCCTGTATCTGTCGTATACACGATCGGGAACGGTCCTGTATCTGTCGTATACACGATTAGGAACGGTCCTGTATCTTCTGTCGTATACACGATCAGGAATGCTCTGTGTCTGTCGTATACATGATCAGGAACGGTCCTGTATCTGTCGTATACACGATCAGGAATGGTCCTGTATCTGTCGTATACACGATTAGGAACGGTCCTGTATCTGTCGTATACACGATTAGGAACGGTCCTGTATCTGTCGTATACACGATTAGGAACGGTCCTGTATCTTCTGTCGTATACACGATCAGGAACGGTCCTGTATCTTCTGTCGTATACACGATCAGGAACAGTCCTGTATCTGTTGTATACACAATCAGGAACAGTCCTGTATCTGTTGTATACACGATCAGGAACGGTCTGATATTTGTTAAGGAAATAGCCAGGTGTGGTGCAATGTTTGTTGCATGGTCATGGCAATGCACTGGGTAATGGGGTGTATATGGTCTTTCATTTTGCCATATCTATTAGATGCACAGTAAATAATGGTGCAGTTTTTCAGGCAGTGATAAAATAAGAAACAGAAGCAGGATAGGCCATTTTGCACTTTGAGCCTGCTCTGCCATTCAATTATATCATGGCTAATCTTCTACTTCAACTCCACCTTCTCACATTAACCCACATCCCTTTAATATCCAAAAATCTATCGATCCCTGTCCTGAATATGCTCAATGACTGAACAAACACAAATCTCTAGGATAAAGGATTCCAAAGATCCACAGCCCTCTGAAGGATGAAATTTCTCCTCATCTCATTCGTAAATATGCGACATGTTATCTTAATGCTGTGACCCCTGGTTCTGGACGCTCAGCCTTGGGAAATAGTCTCTCAACATATACGCTCTCAATTCTAATCTAATGTCTAACTCAGTGATTCACAGGTGACAACTCTCAATTTACTGCCGCCGCTCTCTGTTCTTGCATTAATTCTGGCATTTCTGCTCTGTCATTTACTCTCTCAATTTTTAGCCCTATTTTTAACTGTACAGAGCCACCAGGCATAACAGGACAAATGTCTTGCTTCCTTTTCCTGTCTTTATTTACTTGGCCCGACACAACTCCAGGCACATGGCCCCTTCATCAGTTCTAAACTTTTCCAGGATCAGCTTCTTACCTGGTTTTATTGGGGAATCTTCACCTGAGCATCTCAATGTTGGAGAATCGTGCTCCTATGAAACTAGATTCTTCGCCCAGTTATTAGGTTGTGATACTTTACAACATGATGCGATTCTGCCAAGGCCACTTCCCACGGGCATCTGTTTTATGTGTAACTTGCATTTTTTGTTGGCACCTAATAACATGGAGAAACCTCACAAGGCACTTGATGGAGGCAATGAGGGAATAACAAACAGACACTAAAGCAGGTGAGGAAAAGTGAACAAAGGTTTGGTAAAAATGAGTGTTTTAAAGAGGCTTTTAAGGTGGGGGAGGTGGTGGATGTTGGAGAGGTTTACAGAGGCAAATCATGAGTGTGGGGCTTAGGCAGGTGAAAGCACAGCTGCTAATAGTAGGTATGTACATACAAACATACGGATTAGGAGCAGGAGTAGTCCGCTCGACCCCTCTGGCCTGCTCCGCCATTCAATACGATCATGGCTGATCTGATTTTAACCTCACATTCCAGCCTACCCCGAGAACCTTTCACCCCTTTGCTTATCAAGAATCCATCTACCTCCGCCTTAAAGATATTCAAGGACTCTGCTTCAACCATCCTTTGATGAAGAGAATCCCAAAGTCTCTCAACCCTCTGAGAGAAAACAATTTTCCTCATCTCTGTCCTAAATGGGCGACCCCTTATTTTTAAACAGTGACCCCCGAGTTCTAGATTCTCCCACAAGAGGAAACAGCCTCCCCACATCCACCCTGTCAAGACGCCTCAGGATCTTATATGATTCATTCAAGTCGCCTCTTACTCTTCTAAACTCCAGCAGATGCAAGCCTAGCCTGTCCAACCTTTCCTCATAAGACAACCCTCCCATTCCAGATATTAATCTAGTAAACTTTCTCTGAACTGCTTCTAATGCATTTACATCCTTCCTTAAATAAGGAGACCAATGCAATATTCCAGATGTAGTCTCGCCAATGCCCTATATAACTGAGACATAACCTCCCTACTCTTGTATTCAATTCCCCTTGCAATAAATGATAACATTCTAGCAGCTTTGCTAACTACTTGCTGCAGTTGCACACTTGTGAAAGGTTTAAGGCGCAGTGTGGCCAGGTAGGAGGAGCTGGGGTTATGGGGCAGCAAGAGGTTACTGAGAGAAGGTGAGATGAGGCAATGGGACTTGGTACAGTAAAGTTTTAGATGCGTCAGCCATGCCTCAGTTGGTAGCACTCTCACCTTTGAATCATAAGGTCCCAGGGACAAGTCCCCACTCCAGGGCTTGAGCACCAATAAAATCAAGGCCGACACCCCAGTGCAGGACTGAGGGAGTGCTGCACTGTCAGAGGTGCCGTCTTTCAGATGAGACATTAAGCCAAGGTCCCATCTGCCTGCTCTGGTGGATGTAAAAGATCCCATGACACTATTCCAAAGAAAAGCAGAGGAGTTACCCCCGGTGTCCTGGACAATATTTACCTTCAGTCAGCATCACACAAAACAGATTTTATCCGGCAATTGCCACTTTGCTGTTTGTGGGAGTTTACTGAGCACAAATTGGTTGCTGCGTTTCCTACATTACTACAGCGACTGCACTTCATTGCCTGTAAAGCACTTTGAGACCTCCGTTCATCGTGAGTAGAATTGCAAGTCTTTCTTCCTTTTATGGGCTGAAGTTTAGAAGATGAGGGACGGGAGCCCAACCAGGAAAGCACCGAAGCAAAAGAAGGAAAGAACTTACATTTACATCGCGCCTTGGCTGACTTCCAGATGTCCCAAGACACTGCACTGCTGTTGAAATACTTTTGAGGTGTAGTCAACTGTTGTAATGTGGGCAAACATGGCAGCCAATTTACAAACAGTAAATTAAAAATAAATAGCTAGATATGTTTTGGTGGTGTTGGTTGAGGATCAAATGTTGACCAAGACCTTGAACTCCCTTGCTCTTCAAATAGTAGCTTGAAATATTTTAGCTCCCCGTGAGAGGGCAGATGGGATGCCAGTTTAATGGTCCTGTTGATAGATAGCAGCTTTGATTGTACAGTGCTTCCTCAGTACTGCACTGGAGTATCAGCTTAGGCCAGGGGTCTGTGATATGGCTCTTGGAATCACATGCAGCTCTTTGACATTTCATTTGCAACTCTCAACCTTTTCCAGTTGGATCACATTTAAGTCAAGTTAAATGAAGTCCAGAAAAGTGCAAGCTGTGTTGTTATTGTGGGGATAAAAGACGAATCATTATGCTGCTCCTTATGGTTTCAAATGATCATTTTAACTAGAATCACAGTATTGTTATGGTGCAGAAGGAGGACATTCGGCCCATCGTGTCCGCACCGGCCCTCTTTGTGCTCTAAATAAACCTATTTGAGTGGTATAGGTAATGCCTTTGCTTCAAGGAACAGGTTCGGTTGTGAACATTATCATTTCCAGTATAGCTGAGATGATGAATTATTCTGAACGTGCCTTTTAGAAGCTTTTTCTTAATCACAAGAATCAATAGCCAAAAAAGTTCTCTTAGTTGTCCTAAGTTAAAGTTTGTTTTAAAGTTGACTTTTCTGTCAAAATTATTTTGGAAAAGAAAGTCAAAAAACATGAAAATTCAGAGTTAAGTCTTTTTTTTCCTATTGATACATAAATTCAGTATTTTATTTATTGCATGCACAAATTTATGCATTCTACCAGAGACACTTGGCAACATTCCACACATTTGGTTTAGAAATGCTGAATTTTCATCTTGCAGCTCCCAATTGGTTTTTATTTTATGCAATTTTTTTTTTTAAGGGACAATCAGGTCAGAAGGGTTGCCACCCCCTGGCCTAGATTATGTGCCCAGGCCCCTGGAGAGGGGCTTGAACTCTCAGCTTTCTGATGTAGACACTTAACAAGGGCACAAATGGAGGGTTTGAGCAGCAGATGAGCTGACATGGTGACTTGAGAGAGGTGGTGTGAAGGAGGTGGAAGTAAGTGGTCTTTCTGACCGAGAGGATGCGGGATTGCAAAACTCAACTCCAGGTTGAACGGGACTCTCGTGCCTGCAAACAGTCAAGTTCCGTTAGAAACAGCGACCAGGGAGGGGGTTGAAGTCTGTGACAAGTCAAGTACAGAGCTAATGCCAGCAGGCAAAGGCAATAGATTTGACTGTTTCCAGTGAGTCAGGACCAGTGTGGTATCTGATGAACACACAGTTATATACACAGTCAGTAACAACCTTAGATCGTGAACTCTCTCCTCCATCCCCACCCCCTTTCCGATCCCCCTTTTTTCCAATAATTTATATAGATTTTTCTTTTCCCACCTATTTCCATTATTTTTAAATGTATTTCCATCCATTGCTTTATCTCTACCTTTTAGCCTATTTCGATCCCTTCCCCCCACCCCACCCCCACTAGGGCCATCTGTACCTTGCTCGTCCTGCTTTCTACCCTTAATGTCACCTATTAGCACATTCCTTAGCTAATATCACCACCTTCAACACCTCTTTGTCCTTTTGTCTGTGACATCTTTTGGTTATCGCCACCTATCACTGGCCCTTTATCCAGCTCTACTTGTCCCACCCCCCCTTAAACCAGCTTATATTTCACCTCCCTTCTATTTTTCCTTAGTTCTGTTGAAGAGTCATATGGACTCGAAACGTTAACTGTGTTCCTCTCCGCAGATGCTGTCAGACCTGCTGAGTTTTCCCAGGTATTTTTATTTTTGTTTTGGATTTCCAGCATCCGCAGTTTTTTTGCTTTTATCTCAGTAATCATATGGATTGTTTTATACACATATCCCAATGATACATAGAAGAATCTAGGAGTAGGCAAAGGCCATTCAGCCCCTTTTAGGATGCTTCACTGATCAAGCCTTTCGAGGCAGAAACTTCCGGATTTTTACCACCCTTTGTGTGAAAAATGGCCCAGGTCTGATATTAGATTATGTCCCCTCGTTTTTTACTCTCCCACCAGAGAAAATAGTTTCACCATATCTACCCTATCAAATCCCTTTTAATATTGATATTAAAGTTATAAGATCCTGAGGAGCCTTGGCAGGGTTGATGTGGAGAGGATGTTTCCTCTTGTGGGAGAATCTAGTACTAAGGGCCACTCTTTTTAGGACAGAGGTGAGGAGAAATATTTTCTCCGAGAGGGTTGTGAGTCTTTGGAACCCTCTTAATCAAAAGGCGGTGGAAGAAGAGCCTTTGAATATTTTTAAGGCAGAGGTAGATGGATTCTTGATTAACAAGGGGATGAAAGGCTATCAGGGGTATAGGCGGGAATGTGGAGTTGAGGTTACAATCAGATCAGCCTTGATCTTGTTGAATGGCAGAGCAGACTTGAAGGGCAGAGTGGCCTACTCCTGCCCTTAACTCATATGTTCGTATTTAAAGCAGTTAGATCGAATCGCCCCTCGATCTTCAAAATTCAAGGGAATACAAGGCAAGTGTGTGCAATTTGTCCTCCAATTTAATCCTTTTAGCCCCGGTATCACTCTGGTAAATGTGTGTTCCACCCCCTCCAAGGCCCATATGCCCTTCCTGCAATGTGGTGACTAGAATTGATGGCAGTACCTCAGTTGGGGTATGAACAGAGCGCTATACAGCTGAAGCATATTCCTCCCCCTTGTATTTCAGCCCCCTTGAGATAAAGGCCAACATTCCATTAGCCTTTTTGATTGCTTTTTTTTTTGTATCTGGCTACTAGCTTTAAATGATTTGTGTGCTTGGACGCCCAGACCTCATTGCTCCTCTACAGTCCCTTGTTCTTCAGCATTTAGAAATTCCTCTTGATTTATCTCTCACTGGTAGGTGGATACATTAATGGTGTCACATCCTCTTATAAACAGTGCTGCTTATAGGCTTGCTGCAGTCAGCCCTGTAATAATAACTTGCTGTCTGTCCCAACTGGTTGCCGCTAAGTGGCGGGGGGGGGGCGAACTCTCTATTCCCTCCCCCAGGCACTTGATACGATAGCAATGGGCCCCATGCTGACCACACTTGTGAATGAGTGTGCCCTTGCATGCTCCCCCACACCCCCCCAGCAGAAATTCCTGTTGCTGTCCATGTTTAACAGGATTCTACTGTACTTCAATTTCCTGGACTGCTGGGTGGCCCAATGAAAGCTGCCTCACAGACTGACCCTACACACACACAGTGAGCAGCAGCAAGAGTGCAACATTTGCAGATGTTTTCTGACTGGTGGTATAATGAACAAGAGGCTATTTTCCTCTAATGTTTTTTAGCTATGTGAAGATTGATACTGCAAATACTTCATCCATCTCCGTAGCGGTCTCCAAAGTCAGCAGTAAACTGGCAAGCTTAAATGGAAGGCTAGAATAAACTTGTGTTCATACAGTGATCATTCACGACATCAGGACTTTCCAAAATGCTTTACACCCAATGAAGTACTTTTAAAGTGGAGTCACTGTTGGAATGTAAAAAACACCGGCAGTCAATTTGCACACAGCAAGCTTCCAAAAACAGTTATGTGATAATGACCAGATAATCTGTTTTTTTAGTGATGTTGATAGAGGGATTAAGTATTGACCAGGGTGTCAGGGAGAACTCCCATGCTCTTCTTCTGAATAGAACCATGGCCTACTGAGCCATAACTGACAGCGGAATACAGGTTATGATGGGACCAGTGAGAGACACTCAAGTTTGGCTCAAATTGCTACCACCGCTGTATTTCTTTTAGACATGGGCAAGATCGATTTTAAAATCACTCGGATTCGTTCTGTAGAGGCCATAGACATGGCTTAGTTTCCACTGGCCTGTGCAGACTTGCCCAAGCTGTTGAGAAGGTAGTTGGGAAATAGCCTTCAGCTGCCTGGGCCCCACGCTCAGGAATCCTCTCCCTAAATCTTTCTGCCTCTGTCTCGGTTTCAAGACGCTTCTTAAAATCCACATCTTTGACTAAATGTTTAATCACCTAATGCCTTACTGTCAGATTTTTTTTTGATTATGCGCCTGTGATTTTTTTAAAAAAAAATTCAGTCATGGGATGTGGGCATCACTGACATCACACAGCATTTATTGCCCATCCCTAATTGCCCTTGTTCAGAGGGCAGTTAAGGGTCAACCACATCGTTGTGGATCTGGAGTCACATGTAGGCCAGACCAGGTAAGGACGGCAGATTTCCTTCCCTAAAGTGAACCAGACAGGTTTTTACGACAATTGGCAATGGTTTCATGGTCACTATCAGACTTTTAATTCCAGATTTTTATTGGTGGGATTTGAACCCAGGTCGCCAGAGCATTACCCTGAGTCCCTGGGATATGAGTCCAGTGACAATGCCACGCCTCTCTAATTTAGTCACCTACCCTAATGCTTGTTAAAGGCACTATATAAATGCAAGCATTAATGTTGCGGTTTAGTAGCACCTACTGGGTAGTATCGAAGGGTGTCCGAAGGAGGAGTCGTTAAAGCTTGGGAGATAGGCCCTTATGACTCACCCACCCCGTGGAAACTTAAACTGTTGGAAACTCAGGCAGTGCAGCCTCCCATTTCCCTCACAGTGCTCCCGGGAGAGTTGCTCTGGGCCGGGAATGGGGGCCATCATAATCCAGTGTGACTGGCCTCCTGCAGGGTGGGGATGGGGGAACAGAAAAACGCAACTACGTGGCTCTGCCATGAGGTTGTCACTCCTTTGGGATTTGGGACTAGCACAGGTTCTGTAAGCAGCAGATGTTTACATCACACACACAGTGAAGATCGGCAAAGATCCTTTTAATTCTCAGTTCGAAGCTGAGTGCTAAATATTTGCAGGAGTTGAAAATGCGATCAGTGACATAATGACGCAGTCACACCTCTCTCTCTACACCCGCCCCCTTTAAAAATAAAACAGGTCATAGAATCATACAGCACACTAGGAGGCCATTCAGCCCATCATTCTTGTGCCAGGTCTTTGAAAGATCCATCCAATTCAACGCACTTCCCTCCTCCCTCCCCATACCATCTTTTAATGGTCTCTGAGCGATCTTGGTCTTCTGTCACAAGACTAGACATCTTTCTTCCGTAAAGCAGCCACGCCAACTAGCTCTGAAATCTTTGCTAAGCTCGGGGGGTGGTTTTGGTCCATTTAAGTGCGTGTACGCACGTTGCATTTCTGCAGATAATCCTGACAATTTCGAGGACCCACCCCCATACAATACTTCTCAAAGATCAGGCCAGTGGCTGGTTCACTGCTGTCAGGACGAATTTGGTCTTGGCCGTCTTCTTCAGGGTGGATTCCTCCTTCTCCCGTTCTCGCACCAGTTTTCCGCCAGCACCAAATTCCCTCGCTGCAGCACACAGTTATTCGATGAGTCCGCAAATGTTTAGCTCGAAACCAGCTTCGTACAACATTTGCGCTGTTGGAAAACTCGCTTCTCTTTGTCGTTCACCATGGGGGGGGGGGTCCACTCCTGTGCGTCTTCGCGATACGGGCCAGTGCCCGATGGCTTGTGCCCAGCTATAAGGTAAGTAAGACGTGCGTCTGTGGGAAGGAAAATTAAGGCTGGCCATTAATGTGAGTATAGAATGGAAAAGGGGCTGAAAAGTGGGGTGGTGGTGGGGGTGGGTCGATTTGTATATCAAGTTTCGTCAGGATTTTCGTATCTCTCTTTTGCCTTGTTCACCTTCATTGCTTTCCATTTCTCTCCTTATGTAAAACCACGATTTTTGGGGCCAGAAAAATGGGGTCATTTTATACACTGGGGTTGGCTTATTCGGCACGATCTGTGATCATTTTCTTTTCTCATGCCAAGTTCTTTAAAAAGGGTTCTGATCAAAAAGAGAACTTGTTCTGGTCAAACACTCCCTCCCCAAAAAAAATCACCCTCTGACACAACATTACTCCATCGGTTCCTATAGCGTTTCAGAGACAGAAACTGTCTCTTACACCATGCTTTTATTTTTCTCTCTGACGGTAAGAATTGTCTATGACAAGAAACTGTTACCCTTTTGCATTGACCCATAGTCCAGCTGCAGCTGTCTGTCAACACACATCCTTATCTTTCAACGGAGAACCTTGACGTAAAGAAGTCCGAACATTCGATGCCGTGTGATACCTTCGTCTTTCTCTGTGATGTTTTGATTGCTGTGGTCAGTTGAAAGAATTAGTGGCTCGGTTCGACAGACAGCCTCGCACAGCAGCGATGTCTGATTTCTGGTTTGTGTTTTTAAAAATTCGCTCTAGGGTTGTGGCCCTCGCTGGCGAGGCCAGCATTTACTCCACGTCCCTCGTTGCCCTTGAGAACCCTCAGTCTCTGCAGCCCTTCAGACGAAGGTACACCCACAGTGCTGTTAGGGAGGCAGTACAAGGACTTTGAGCCAGTCATGATGAAAAAAACGGCAGTTATATTTCCAAGTCAGGATGGTGTGTGACCTGGAGAGAAACTTTCAGATGGTGATGTTCCCTTGCACCTGCTGCCTTACCCTTCTAGGTGGTAGAGGTTGTAGGATTGGGAAGTGTTTTTGAAGGAGATTGTGGGAGTTGATGTATTGTGTATTGCATTAGTCGATCTCCCAGAGGTGAGAGTAGGAGTATCACACTCATTCAGTGTGAGCTTTGACTGGCCAGGAGAAAAAAAAACAATGCGGATTCTCATTCCTGATCACCACCCAATGTTTCTGACAGATGTGGATGATGGATGAGAGCAGAATCAAAGGGTGAATGGGGAAGGGTTCAGTGACAAAGTGCGCAAAAGTCAAACAAGCATTTCTGTGCCATTATGTTCACAAACGTAAGTATTAATCATAGAAAATGCTGGAAAAGTTCAGCAGGTCTGGCAGCATCTGTGGAGGGAGAAACAGAGTTAACATTTTGAGTCCGTATGACTCTTCTTCAGAACTCCGAAACGTTAACTCTGTTTCTGTCTCCACAGATGCTGCTGAGCTTTTCCAGCATTTTCTATTTTTATTTCAGATTTCTGCAGTATTTTGCTTTTATCTATGTATTAGTCATGTACACTTGGAAACTATAGCGTATAAAATCTATGTTTTTGAAGAGAACTAAAGAGACTCTTGTCATTGTCAATCGAAGTTCCAGTAATCTCTCACTTTGCACTGAGAAAGAGAGACTTGCATTTATTTAGCACTTTTCACGACCACCAGCCATCCCAAAGTGCTTTGCAGCTAATAAGGTACTTTTTTTTTGAAGTGTTGTTGCAGTTGTAATGCAGGAAACAGGGCATGATGGCCAGGTAACATCTTTTGTGATGGAAACACTCAGCAGGTCAGACACCGTCTGCGGAGAGAGAAACAGTGTTAATGCTTCAGGTCAATGACTTGTCATCAGAAGACATGATGAAAGGTCATTGACCTGAAGTAGGCACTCTGTTTCTCTCTCCACAGATACTGTCTGACCCGCAGCACTTTCTGTTCTCATTTCAGGTTTCCAGCATCTGCACTCACCTGCTTTTCGACTAACCTTTTTTTTGTGATGTTGATTGAGGCATAAATATTGGCCAGGGCATAGAGGATGACCCCCCCTGCTCCTTTTCGAATACAGTGCCGTGGGATCTTTTATGTCCAGCCGAGGGGGCTAGACAAGGCCTTGGTTTAACGAGTCACCCGAAAGACATTGTTCGGAGATGCCACCGTCCATTCAATCTGGACAGTCTGACCCCTGGTGTTGCGCCATGTTATGAAGGAGGGACTCGGGTTCAGTCCCTGCTCTGTGTGCAGTAAGCTGGGGCAGCACTGAGAACACTCCAGCGCTGTCATGGGCTAAGGGTGTTGTCAGGGGTAGGGGGTGTTGGGGGGTGGGTGGGAGCTGGGTATGGTTTTGGAAATAAAAACAGGTCTGCTCCTTAGTGATCTCTGCTGGAAGGTGCGGGTGAAGGGGTGAGGGGCCGGGTCATGCTTGGGTTGCGCTGCCTTCTCCGCCTGGTCAGTTTGTCTTCTTAAAACCACTCCGGCCACATGTTTGTGTCCGGGCACACAGGACTCTGTAAGGTTGAGGGGGAGAGCTTTCTGAATGCAGCTGCCTGACCAGGACCTATGGACTGGCTATGAGCATGAGCCTTATAGCGCAGTGGGGTAAAAAAAATGTGTTGACCATCTATGCACAGCACTCGGAAGGTGCAGGCTGCGCTCGTTGCACAACAGCACCTCGAGGGAAAAGAATGGAGAAAAAACTTAAAGGAGAACTCTAGAACCAGGGGACATAGATTCAAGATAAGTGGCAGAAGGTGTAGGGGGGACATGAGGAAGAACTTTTTTACGCAGAGGGTAGCGGGTGTCTGGAATTCGCTGTCCAAGTTGGCGGTAGAGGCAGAAACTCTAAACTCTTTTAAAAAGTACCTGGATCTGCACCTTAAGTGCTGTAAGCTGCAGGGCTATGGGCTGGGTGCTGGAAGGTGGGATTAGAAAGGGCACCTGGGTGTCCTCAGGCTGGCATGGACAAGATGGGCCGAATGGCCTCCTTCTGTGCTGTAACTTTTCTATGGAGTTTCCCTAATGGGTACAGGAATGATTGGGAGCTCAGTGAATGTTGCAGGGAAAATCTCCGGGTGTTAAGATGTCTCACCCTTCCATGCCGTGATACTGAGGGAGTGCGACACTGTCAGATGTGCCACCTTTTGATGAGACATTAAACCCTGGGGACAAACCCTTCCTGTCCTCTCAGGTAAAAAGTCCCTTGACACTGTGCGAAGAAGAGCAGGGGAGTTATCCCAGGCATCACGGCCAACGTTTCTCCCTCAAAACGACATCAGTAAAAACAGGCGGTCTGGTTACCATCACATCGCTGTCGGTGGAATCTTGCTGTGCATGCATTGGCTGCCGCATTTCCTACCTTACAGCAGAGACAACACTTCAAAGAGCACTTCCTGATCTGGAGAGAGGTGCTGTATAAATGCCGGTCTTTCCCTTGTTCCCTTTATTTAAAAAAAAAGCTTTTTGGCAGCCCAGGCCAGCGATGACTGAGCGCTCTCTCTCTCTCTCTCTCACTCCTGAAATCGTGTGAGCTGTCAGCTGGCTTTTGTTATGCAGTTGCACTGTCTTCTCTGTACCAGAAGGTTGGGAGGTCTGGAACAGCTTAGGGAATTGAGTTGAAGCACATCCCACCTGTTCCCTGCATAAGAGATTAAATCGAGTTCCCATCTGCCTCAGCTGAGAGAGGCGCCCGCATCACCCACTGCAACATAGCAGAAGTGAAAATCCAGGTGCCTTGGCTGCAATGCCCCTGTGGCTAAACCCAGGGTTAATTAACTTAGAAAAACTGGGCAGATCACAGAGCCTGCGGCTTGCCTCTTGTCCGACCCCACAACCAAGTTGTTGGAGGCGGGGGGGGCGTGGGGAGTAATCACAGAATTGTTACAGCGCAGAGAGAGGCCATTTGGCCCATCGTGTCTGCACTGGCTCTCCGACCGAGGATGCACCTTAGGGCCGTTTCCCCCCCCCAACCTTCCTCCTGTAACCCTGCACATTCTTCCTTCAGAGGGGGCAAACGTGCGGAGGTTTCGTGTTGCTGGGGATTCGTGGCATGGACGCGACGTCCCCTTGTCTGTGTGAGAAATGATTTCCCAATCCCAGACGCTGAATAGAGGGAATTGATACTGATTTCAATTGGACAAATGGCCTCTACCCTGCAGTTAGACATGTGTCTGGCACTGACAGCCAGTAACTGTATAGGGTGTGCTCCTGAATTACGGTACTGGGCTGCTAATCCAGACTGTGTCGGCTGACGCTCCTGTGAAGCGTCATGGTGCATTACGACCACTTTTAAAGGGGCTATATAAATGCAAGTTGTTGAATTCAAATTCCACCGTGGTAAATAGGTGAAACTGCATTCTGTCCAGCAGTTTATCGATCATCCAGTGCTGGGTTTGGATTCCACTGCAACACCCCTGTTGCACTTTAAGACGTTCCTAGTGCGTCTTTCATTGGATACGCCATCATGGGGTGCAGCATTGCTACCGGGTCCTGTAGCATTTCAGGAGGGCAGCCCCACCTGGGGACGTGTAATAGATGCAGTTTGCCAACATCGATCACTTCCTGAGAACGAATGCAAATTAAGCAGAAAAAACAGATGCGCTCGCCTTGGAATCAGAAGGTCGTGGGTTCAAGTCCTACTCCAGAGACTTGAACACATAATCTAGGCTGACATTCTGATACAGTGTCGCACCATTGAGGGTGCTGTCTTTCAGATTAGACGTTAAACTTGAGGCCCCTGTCTAACTTCTCGGGGTGGGTGTATAAGATCCCAGAGTGCTATTTTGAAGAAGAATGGGGGGAGTAATCCCTGATGCCCAGGCCCATATTTATCCCTTAACCAGCGTCACGAAAGAAGCAGTTAATCTGGTTATTAGCACATTGCTGTTTGTGGGATCTTGCTGTGCACAGATTGGCTACTGCGGTAGCCAAAGTAAGTAATTAATTGGCCGTAAAGCGCTTTAGGACATCCTGAAGTTGTGAAAGGCGTTATATAAATGCAAATTGGTTCTTTAATTTGTCAGTGAAACGTGAAACGCCATCAATAATATGTCAAGGTCTTGGACAGGATGCAAAAGAGATCTACTGTACTAGAATGGTATTCAGTTATTAAGCATTCAGTCATGTAGAGAGACTGGAGAAGCTAGTATTGTCCTTCTTTGGGTAGAAAGGTTAAGTTGAGGTTTGATAGAGGCGTTCAAAATCATGAGTGATTTTGATAAAGTAAATAAGAAACTGTTCCCAGTGGCAGAGGACACAGATTTAAGGTAATTTGGCAATAGAACCAGGGGTGATATGAGGAATCAGTTTTTTTTACAGCGCCGAGTTATTATGATCTGGAGTATGGTACCTGAAAGGTTGGCGGAAGCTGATTCAAAAGTAGCTTTCAAAAGAGAATTGGATAAATACTCAAAGGGGGAAAATTGTAAGCGCAGCGGGGGTGGGGTCGGTTGGATAGCTCCAGCAACGAGCTAGCACAGGCACAAATGGGCCGAATGGCCTCCTTCTGTGCCTATATGATTCATTCGAACATGTGCTTGGGGCATAATCCTATTAAAGCCTGATATCCAAACTGAGCTCATCATCTATCTATGTTCACCTCGAAAACCGCCCCAAACCACCGCTCAACTTCCCTTCACCACCCCCCCCAGCCCCGGTTTCAACGAAACATGCTTGAAGATGTTCACTTCCTGCAGAACTGTCACGTTTGTGTCTGGCACTTCCCACAGCTGCTGGTGTCAGCTGTATCTGGGATTATTTGTTTGCAGCGCTTTCTCTGCAAAGCTCTCTTGGATGGAGATTTAATTGCCCCCCCCCACCTTCTCCTTCCCCCCACACCCCCCACACCCCAACTCCCTTCCCTTCCCCACCACCCACCCTTTGCCCACTTGTTAAATGAAGATGTCAGTCGTTCCTATTGAGTTACGTTTTTTTTTAAAAAAACACACCCAGAGTGGTTTGGCCCCAGCCTGAGTGCAGTTTGGCGAATACTGTACTTCTCTCGACGTGAGAGAACCTCGGCATGTGTGGCGGCCAGACTGCTTTCAGGTGGAGGAAGCCGCAGTTCTTGTTTTGGTTCTGCGCTGCTCCCTAATCTAGTTTATCTCACAGCTGCACAAGAGTGGTATCTCACAGAAAACTGTCTGCTGCGAAACACTCTAAAAAGACTCTTGAGCAACTCTGATATGGTGGCAACTTCCTCTTCACATTGTTCAAGATGTTTTGCTATGCGTTCATTGAAAGGCTTTTCCATACATCACAAGCCACTGAAAGTGTGTCTTATCTTTCTCCTTTTACTGTTCTCTTTTTTTTTTGTCTGCCTTTTTATTAATCTTTCTCCCCGTTCTCGGTTGCTTGGATACGATTCCACAGCAAGTGGTCAACCTACCCCCGCACCAGCCCCCACCCGCCCAAACCCGGCCCCAGTTCCCTGCCTGCCTGCCTGGTGGCTATTCACCCACAGGAGCCATCACAGCACAATCCTGCTCACCTTCTCCCCCAACCCCACCCCACCCAAACCCCATTGTCCGCACCAATAAATGCATTTGCGGCAGGCAAATGTCTTCAAACAGGGGCAATCCCAGGCCTTGTCATATCCTCCATGAAGCAGGATGGGAGGGGAAGGACAGTAAGGTCACGTCAGCCAACGTAATTCTGGGAAGCTACAGTCGGCCAATCGTGCATTTGGATTCGACTCACCGATTTTGAGAGCGCCAGTGTCTGGGAGGGGGAGGCAGGGCAGGGCAGGGAGCAGCCCTTAGGTGGGCGCTGGCGTGTCATCTAGCTGGGTGTGTAGCGCTCGCTGCAAGGTTCTCTTGTTGGTTCAGGGCCCACTCCTGAGACCTTACGCACAAAATCCAGGCTGACACTCCAGTGCTGGACTGAGGGGGTGCTGCACTGTTGGAGGTGCAGTCCTTTGGATGAGACGTTAAGCTGAGGCCCCAGCTGCCTGCCTGATGGATGTAAAAGACCCCTCGACACTAGTTTGAAGAGAGCGCGGGGAGTTATCCTGGCCAGCACTTATCCCTCAATCAACATTCCAAAAACAGATGATCTGATTGTTATCATGTTAATGTTTGAGAGTGAGTGCTGGGGGGCAGATTGGTTGCTGCATTTCCTACATTGCAACGACAAACCACACTTCACAAGTACTTCATTGCCTATAAAGCATTTTGAGCCATGCGATGGGTTGTGAAAAGTGCGATATAAATACAAACCTTTGTTTTCCTGGAGGGGGATTCTGGTGGGGGAATAGGAGGACAGGAAGGGGGCTGAGCATTGCTAACAGTTGCCTGTAGTCTGTCCTGTGGGGAAGGACTCTTGCTCCAACTTTTTAAGGGTCAGTTAAAATTCAGATCCTTGCACTTTGATTCTGCCGTCTGGTTTGTGTGTCGAAGAACTGGGGAATGGAAACAGTGTATGCCTGTAGCATGATCTGCCCAGTCCTGCTGAATTTTGGATGGGAATCATGAAGCAGGCATTAAGCCTGTCATTAGTGGATGCACAGGACCTAATTCTTGGCTTCAGTTGCCAGGGACTCCTACATATCAGCCGAGCCAACATGGTGTTGGATATATTTCAGAAACCACTCTGAGTCTAGGGGTGGAGCATAGGCCTGTGAAAATGGTGTTTTTTTTGCCCAGTTTAAACCCCAACATTAATGGGTTCTTAGCAGAGGGGTTCTGTTACTAGCCCAGTAATTCAGAGGCTCTGACCAATGATCAAGAGACGTGAGTTCAATTCCCATCACAGCAGCTGAGGAAATTTAAATTCAATTAATAACTAAATCTGGGGAAAAATGGAAAGACTTGCATTTATATAGTGCTTTTCATGACCACTGGGCATCTCAGCTTGTCAACGAGGCACTTGTGAAGTGTCATTGTTGTAATATAGGAAATGCAGCAACCAATTTGTGCACAGCAAGCTCCCACAACCAGCAATGTGATAATGACCAGATAAATCTTTTTTTTTGTGTGTGTGTTGTTGCCTGAGGAATAAATATTGGCCAGGACATCAGGGAGAACTCCCCTACTCTGCTTCAAAATAGTGCCATAAAAATCACATCTATCTGAACAGGTAGATGGGACTTAGGTGCTGTCTTTTGGATTTTAAATCACTGACAGTGCAGTAGTCCCTCAATAATGCACTGGAAAATCAGCACAGATTTTTGTGCTCACACACTGTAGTGGGACTTGAACCCAGAACCTTATGCTTCAGAAGCAAGATTGATACCAACTGAGCCACAACCGACACACTAGTATCAGTGTTGGTGATGTTGTAATAAAAACCCATCTGGTTTATTAATGTCCATTCAGGACATTATCTTTATCTGGTCCGGCCTACACATGACTCCAGACCCATAGCAATGTTGTTACTCTTAACTGCCCTCTGAAATGCCAACGTTGTTACTCTTAATTGCCCTCTGAAATGCCAACGTTGTTACTCTTAATTGCCCTCTGAAATGCCAACGTTGTTACTCTTAACTGCCCTCTGAAACGATGGAACAAGCCACTCCGTTAAAAGCAATTAGGAATGGGCAACAAATTCTGGCCATGTTAGTGTCGCCCGCATTCCCCTGAATGAATATATTTTTTAAAATTCTACAGTACAGAGCTGAGTTGGAGAAAGTTGTAATGGAAAACTCTCTGTTGCCATGAAACCAACCCAGAATGTCTGCCCTTTCTGGAATGTAGTAAAGAGGGAAGATAATCAGTTTTCCCGCCGCTGCCCTTTACACACCTCCCCTGCCACTTCAAGGAAGGCTGAAGAAGAGAGAATGTAAACCACAATCACGATATGGATTTAATCTTTACCCAGATATCTATTCGGCTTCCTCTTGGATTTGACGGTACTCTCCTACATCACCCAAGTAGAAGAGAGAAACGGTTGCATTATATAGCACCTTTCGTGTCCCAATGTGCTTTACCCTACAGCCCATTAAGTAGTTTTGAGGTGTAGTCACTGTTGTCATTCTGGAAATGTGGTAGCCAATTTGCGCACAACAGATAACCAGAAAATCAGTTTTAGCGATGGTTCAGAAACAACTAGTGACCAAGACACTGGGAAGAACTCCCCAGCTTTTCTACAAAATAGCACCATAGAGTCTTTTATGTCCCCCTGCTTGAAAGATCAGGCGAGGAGTCTGTTTAATGTCTCATCTGAAACATAGAATCTGTGGCAGTACAGTACCCCCTCGGTACTGCAAGTATTTTGTTAGCCGCATTTGCCATCCTCCGTGAAAAAACAGTCAAATCTAAACGATATTTGCATCTTCTCTCTCCTGAGCTCCAAGCCAGGGCCTTCACTGTAGCAAAGCTCATGTTTATGTCAAATGAATAATTAGTTCTCCATTGCCAACTGCACTTGATGTTTTTTGTATTCATTGGACGTAGACATCACTGGCTAGAACCATAGAACACTACAGCACAGAAAACAGGCCATTCAGCCCTTCTAGTCTGTGCCAAAATATTATTCCGCTAGTCCCATTGACCTGCACCTAGTCCATAACTCTCCCATCCATGTATCTATCTAATTTATTCTTAAAACTTAAGAGTGAGCCCGCATTTACCACGTCAGATGGTAGCTCGTTCCACACACTCACCACTCTCTGAGTGAAGAAGTTCCCCCTAATGTTCCCCCTAAACCTTTCCCCTTTCACCCAAAAGCCATGTCCTCTTGTGTTTATTTCTCCTAATCTAAGTGGAAAGAACCTACTTGCATTTACTCTGTCTATACCCCTCATAATTTTGTAAACTTCTATCAAATCTCCCCTCATTTTTCTACGCTCCAAGGAATAAAGTCCTAACCTGTTTAATCTTTCCCTGTAACTCAACTCCTTAAGACCTGGCAACATCCTAGTAAATCTTCTCTGCACTCTCTCAATCTTACTGATATCCTTCCTGTAGCTAGGCCAGCATTTATTGCCCATCCCAAATTGCCCTTGTTCAGAGGGCATATTAAGAGTCAATCACATTGCTGTGGGTCTGGAGACACATGTAGGCCAGGCCAGGTAAGGACAGCAGATTTCCTTCCCTAGAGGGGATTAGTGAACCAGATGGGTTTTTGCAACAATCGGTAATGGTTTCATGGTCATTGTCAGACTTTTAATTCCAGATTTTTTTTTAAAAATTGAATTCAAATTCCACCATCTGCTGTGGCATTCAAACCCAGTTTCCCGGGGCATTACCCTGGGTCTCTGGTCTACTGACAATGCCACCACGCCACCAGCTCCCCTTTGCTCAAGAAACCTTGCACAGAATCAGCAATGAGAAACCTTGAGTGACGCGTGCCGCTCCTTCAAGTGTCCAGACTGCCTCGCTTGGCCTGACGTTATCAGGTAGCAGGTTGTTGGCAGCAAGATACAGGCCAGGAATGCAAACTAAGAGCTTTGAGATTTATAAGCCACCAAGATCGTTATCAGCTGCTATCTGCTATTTCTTGTAGTGTAATCCAGGTGATGTTAACATTCAGGCCCACACCTGGTGCGAGAGGCCTACCTGATAAAGGCAGATGTGAAAGTTCCTCATTTCTATTTTTACTCAGTTCTGTTGAAGAGTCATTCGGACTCAAAACGTTAACTGTGCTCCCCTCCGCAGACGCTGCCAGACCTGCTGAGTTTTTCCAGGTATTTTTATTTTTGTTGTGGAAGTTCCCTGGTTTGATTCCCAGCGTGTGCGGAGTTAGGATTGAAGTGGCCGTAAAACAGCGCTCCTGGGCTAGTGCAGTGCCGTGGGGCAGGGGGGCGCAATCAGCCAGGAACAGCAGGAATGTCCCAGCCCCTGTTGCTTCCAATATCCCCCCCTGTGGAGATGAGCTTGCTCTGCAGATATCAGACCTGAGATCCTTCCCGGGCTTTTAGCCAAGGGCCATGCCAAGCATTCACACTGAACCATTGAGGGATCCCCGGTCAGTCATCTGTATTGTGTCTTTCTGAGTAAAAGTGCCAATTTGTGCCATGTTGCAGGCAGTTATGTGATGGGTCGGGGGTGGGGGAGGGGAGGCGGGGGTGGGGGGTGGTGGATGGTGGTGAGGTTTGCCGAGCTGCAGCAGGGCTGAGGCTGCTCCAGACTCATTTGGCTTACGTTTGACTGGTAGCGCAGCTGACAGTAAGCATATGGTTTTACTCACTCACTAAAAATGTGGGAGTTCCCCTTCCTCAGCACAGACTGGAGACTCAAACCTGGGAACTTTCACAACTGCCTTTTCTATCAAGTCACTTACTGGGGGCGGGGGTTGGGGGGGGCGGTGGGTGGCGGGTGAGGGTGAAGGTGGTGGGGGAGTGGGGGGGGTGGGGGTGGTGGGGAGGCGGTGGGGGTTATTGGTGGCAGGGTCTCACAAAGCAAGCTTTACCATAAAGGCAAACGTTAGTTAGCTAGGTTGGCGTCACAGTGCAATGAAAATAAATAATAGAGACAGAGAGAATTAGCTGAATCTCAGGCAGTGATAGTGAAATCCCACTCGATCCCTGGGATGGGAGGGATTGTGTTAATCGGGAGAAATTGTTTCCACTGCGAGAAGATCCATGAACCAGTGGATCCCTCGAATCATGCAGCACAGAAGGAGGCCATTCAGCCCGCATTGTAAGAGCTGTACCGTTAGTGCCACTCGCCTGCTCTTTCCCCCTGACCCTGCAAGATTTCCTCTTCAATTTTTTTTTTTTTAATGCAGTGATACGTGGGCCGGGATTTTCCGCCTCCCTCGTGGTGGGACCCACCGCAGGAGATTCGGCGGCCCAGCCAAAAGCCCGTTGGCTTTCGGCAGGACCGGACGATCCGGGGCGGGGGGGGGGCGGGGGGTGGGCAGGCGGGGCTAGAAGATCCCGCCCATGAACTGGAATGCCCAGGGGAGGCAGCAGCAGATCCAATCCCTGAAGAGAATTGGACGTCGAGTTAAAAAGCCAAAGATTCGCAGGGCTTTGGGGGAAGGAGCAGGGATGGGATGGGGTTAAGACTAATTTTGACAGCTCTATCCAAGACCTGGCGCAGGCATGTTGGGCTGAATGGCCTCCTGCTGTGCCGCGTGATTCTAGGAAGCTGGGTCTGCGCTGCTGTCCGACAGTGTAGATTGGCCCGTTCGCTTTGGCGATCTGCTGCTTGTTACGCTGAAGGTTTCGAGCAGGGCCCAACTCATCACCCAGGACTAGCTGAACACCGAAACCCACTGTGCACTGCATTCTTACAGCTTTGGAAGCTTCCCTTTACCAGACACAAAGACCATGTAATTATAGAGCCATTTGGCCCTTCGTTATCTGTGCTGGCTCTCCACAAGAGCCATTCACCTAGCGCCATTCTCCTGCCTGCTCCTGGTAGCCCTGCAATTGTTTCGTCTTCAGATAATGATCCAATTCTCTTTTGAAAGCCACGATTGAATCTGCCTCCACCACACTCTCAGACGGAGCATTCCAGATCCAAATGACTCCCTTCCTCAGCACAGACTGGAGACTCAAACCTGGGAACTTTCACAACTGCCTTTTCTATCAAGTCACTTACTGGGGGCGGGGGTTGGGGGGGGCGGTGGGTGGCGGGTGAGGGTGAAGGTGGTGGGGGAGTGGGGGGGGTGGGGAGGCGGTGGGGGTTATTGGTGGCAGGGTCTCACAAAGCAAGATTTCCCTTGTGCCCCCCTCACTTCTTTCTCTTTCATTTTCTGTCTCGAGCCTATGAAGTGTGGTGGAGAGAGAAAAGAAAGACTTGGATGTCCCAAAGTGCTCTACAGTTGATGAAGTACCTTTTTTTTTGTTGAAGTGTTGCACTGTAGCAAGCGCAACAGCCAAATTTGTGCACAACAAGATCCCACAGCAAACAGCAGCGTGACAATGACCAGATAATCTGTTTTCCGGTGAGGTTTGTTGAGGGGTTTAATTTTGCCCAGGGCGTAGGGAAGAAAAACATCTGCTCCTGTTCAAAATAGTGTCACGGGATCCTTTACAAGAGGGCATACAGGGGCCTCAGTTTTACGTCTGATCTGTAGGGCAGCACTCTCTCAGCATTGCACTGGAGGGACAGCCTGGGTTAAGTGCTCAAGTCTCTGGAGTGGGACTTGAACCCACAGCACTTTTGCCTCAGAGGCATCCACGGGGACATGATCGACACCAGCTCAGCAGGTCTCTCAAAGCCAGATAGAAACAACCCAGGGGAACTGGTGCCTCTGGAATTCTTACTGCCAGGAGAGAGGGAAAGAGAGATGGAGAGAAAAGTCTTACTCCAACAGCCTGAGTTTCAATTCAAAGCCCAGGTCCCAGAAGCAATAGAATAATGTTGTAACTCAATGCATAACCCACTTACTCCTTGTGCACAGCTCTGCTATCCTTTAAGCAGAACTCCGTGTGTTTTCGCTGTAGGAGTCAAATATCCCCTGAGCAGAGGAGGAGGAGGGGAGGAAAGGTTGAACTTTTTGAGATTCCTTTCCTGCTCTCTGTTGGCGTGATGAGCATGAAAGGCAGATTGTGACTTGTCCTGGATGTCTGAAACGGCTCCGTCAAAGCTGCTCCTTGTTATTATTCCACCACGGAAAAAGGGAAGGTAAAAACAGTAGTCGGGATGAACCAGGTGTTGACGCTCGACTGTGCAGCTGTGACATCTGCAAAAACAGGTGTGAAACTCTGTGGCGCTGTTGGGAAAATCTGCACTGAGCTCCTAGAAAGAGCAACTTTGAAATCACCAGCAACCCTGGCAGGTGTTTGTGCTGTAGGAGGTAAAGGTATATTTGAACAGGCCATCCATGTGAAAGAAAATACATATTTTTTTATAATTAAATGTTTAGCAGTAATATCTGCAATCCTCCCCGCCAGCTCTCCTCCTCATCCCCCACCATGTACAGATAGATTCCTGATGGTGAATGGTGTTGTAGCATTGTGAGTTGTTGCAACAGCCACAGAGTAAAGAGTGAAAATGCTGAAAATACTCCGGTCAGGCAGCATCTATGGAGGGACAAACAGAGCTAACGTTTCAGGCCTGTGACCTTTCATCAGAACTGACCAGCATTTCCTGTTCTTATTTCAGATTTCCAGCATCTGCACTATTTGGCTTTTGAGATACAAATCAGAGCCTCTGCTTTTGCCAGTTGACTGGTGGGTATCAGGAGGGTGCGTGGTCGATGCTGAGACCACAGTTGGGTGTAGCACCACCCTTGGGCTTGTAACTAAAAGCAGTTGAAATCAGCCAGCTTTTGGTATTTGTTTCTGGTGTGTGCGTGTGCGCGTGCGTGCACGTGTGTGTGCGTGTGCGCGCGCACTCTGCTGTACTCACGTAAGTGATAGGGCTTAGTTATGATGTCTCTTGTGGTTGAATAGCCTGCCAACACCACACTGACCGGGCTCCCAACCAAAAGAATGGGCACTTGGGAGGGTGGCCCCCAGCTGAATGGTAGCAGCAAGAAAGATAGATCGTACATTTTTAAAGCACCTTTCACAACCTCAGCACTTTCCAGCCAATGAAGTACTTTTTGAAGGTTAGTCACTGTTGTGGGAAACAGGGCAGTCAATTTGCGCACAGCAAGCTCTCACCAGTAGCTTACATACCATTTCAAGGAAGGAGGCTGAGGAGAAGAATGTTTTTTGTGTCGGGGTAATGGGGAATATCTGCCTTTTAAAGAAAGTTCCCTGGAGAAGGCACGGCCCTGCAAAAATGCAGGAAAACTCTTGAGTCAGCATGGAATCGAAACAGTACAGGATGCAACGGTCCCTTAACATCCACTGACTGGGGGCAAGGGGTAGCAGGAACCTAACTTTTAGAAAAAAAAAGCACACTTTAACAATCCTCAAGATTTCCTTCCCTAAAGGACATTAGTGAACCAGATGGATTTTTAACAACAATGGTTTCATGGTCATCTTTGAATTGTGGGACTTGATTTTTTTTATTGGATTCAAATTTCACCACCTGTCATGATGGGATTCAAACCTGGGTCCTTAAAACATTACCGTGGGTCTCAGCCCAGTGACAATACCACCGTGCCACCACCTCCCCTCTCTACCCTGCTTCTGACTTTGGCATCACATCAACCATCTTCTGTTATCATTTAATGTATTTTATTTCTTACCCATGAGGAAGGTGACCTTCGTGCAATTCTTGCTTCCACTCAGGTTATACCACAGGGCGCCAATATTTAAGTAAAGGCTGGGCTCCCACCAAGTGGAATAGCCATTTCCCACTTGCAGAGCAGTGGACCCAGAAAACCAGTTCCCCACATTCACGGGTGTTTAGACGTGACTCGGTGGGTAGCACACTCAACTCCGCAACACTTGAGCACAAACTCCAGGCTGACACCACACGTGCAGTACCTAGATAGTCTCACCCAAAAGACGGCACCTCCACGGCGCAGCACTCCCTCAGTACTGCACTGGAGCGTCAGCTTTAGATTAGGTGCTCAAATGTCTGGAGGGGGTATTTGAACCTTCAAATGCACGAGGAAGCTGAATGTCAGGAAAGGAAGAAAAAAAATTTGCATTTTTGCAATGCCTTTCGCAACCTCAGGATGTTCCAAAAGCACTTTACAGCCAATGAAGTATTTTTGCTGTAGAATCACTGTTGGAAAAGTAAGTTGTGGCTGTGCTAATGCATTGCAGGAACCTGGGATCAAACCTCAGTGTCCTCATTGTAGGTGTTCAGCACTGAAGGGCTCTGTAGGGCTCTCCATCAGCTCACACAGAAACAGGAAGAGATAGTTCTTTTGTGTTCAAAAAGGCTGAAGTATTTGGTGCACATTACATGCAGTAACAAATAGGCAGCCATGAGTTTACAACTGTAATTCATTTTCAGTGCTTTACTGATATTTGTTAAGTGTTTGAATTTCACTCTTTTGATTTAGAGCTCCTCAAAACCTGTCAACTGAGGAACACCGTCATTCACTGATGGTTATATAGTCCCCCATTGTCTCCCATTTCGTAAACATATCGCATCACTTAAGACCTCTGCCAAATGAAAAATTTCCCAAAAAATCGGTTCAGGTTTTGAAGCTCTTCACCCCAATGTATCCATTCGAAACGATTCAGGACGATGTTGAAATGCTGAACCTTGTTTGCACCAAGCTTGCAGGCCAGTGGCTCTGTGCTGTCACTTTGAGTCAGAAGCTTGTGGGTTCAAGTCTCGCTCCAGAGACTTGAGCACAAAGTCTGGGCTGACACTTTAGCTCAGTACCAAGGGAGTGCTGCACAGTTGGAGGTGCTACCTTTTGAATGAAGGTGATGGTAGATGTTAAACCATCTGGCCGATTTGGTAGATGTGAAAGACCCGTGGCACTATTCTGAAGAAGAGCAGGGGACTCTTCCTCAGTGTCCCAACCAATATTTAACTCAAAACCATCACTAAATAACAAACAGATTAACTGGCCATTATGCCATTGCTGGTTGTGAGCTTTGCCTGAGTTGGCTGCTGTGTTCCGTATATCACAACAACAACTTGTATTTATGTAGCACCTAACTGAACATTCCATGGTTTTCCACAGGAGCATTATAAAGCTACATTTGAAACCAGGCCACATAAGGTAATTTTAAGACTGATGAACAAAAGCTGGGGCAGAGATGTTTAAGGAGGCAATGCTAGAGCTTAGGCAGCTGAAGGCCAATGGGTTTTTTTTATTATTCGTTCATGGGATGTGGGCATCACTGGTTAGGCCAGCATTTATTGCCCAACCCGAATTGCCCTTGAGAATTGAGTAGCTTGCTAGGCCATTTCAGAGCACATTTAAGAGTCAACCACATTGCTGTGGGTCTGGAGTCACGTATAAGCCAGACCAGGTAAGGACAGCAGATTTCCTTCCTTAAAGGACATTACTGAACCAAATAGGTTTTTATGACAATGGTTTCATGGTCAGGCTTTTAATGCCAGATTTTTTTTTTTAAATTAGTGAATTCAAGTTTCACTGTCTACCATGGTGGGATTTGAACCCAGGTCTCCAGAGCATTACCCTGGGTATCTGGATTACTAGTCCAGTGAAAATACTACTATACCACCACCTCCCCCAACTGGTGAAGTGAATACACTCAAAAGAACTGAATTAGATGAGCGCAGGTATCTCAAGGGGTTGTGGGGCTGGAGGAGATTACAGAGATAAGGAGGAGCGGAGATAAGGATGGATTTGAAAACAAGGATGAGAGTTTTAAAAGGAGGCATTGCCTGACTGGGAGACTGGGAGTGATGGGTGATCAGGTGAGAGTAAGGACATGGACCAACAGAGTTTTGGACGAGCGAAAGTGACGGAGAGTAGGATGCGGGAGGCCGGACAGGAATGGTGAAGGCGCGAGGGAACAAAAGAATGCTGAGGGTTTCAGTAGCCGAAGAGCTAAGGCAGGGGCAGAATCAGGCAATGTTACAGAGCTGGAAACGGGTGGTCCAAGTGACGCCACGAAGATGTGATCAGAAGCTCATCACAGGGTCAAACATGACACCGAGGTTACAAACAGGCTGGTTCTGCCTCAGGGCCAGGGGGAGGGATGGAGTCGGTAGATTGGGAGTGGAGTTTGAAGCAGGTTTGGAAGGTAATGGCTTTGGTCTTCCCAACATTAAATTGGAGGAAATTTCTGCTCATCCAGAACAAAGTTTTAAAAGTATTTTGTCGACTATGAAATGCCTTGGGACGTCCTGAGGTCGTGAAAGGCGCTATATAAATGCACGTTCTTCCTTGCATTCAGCAGAATTGTCCCCTTCCAAAATTTCAGTGACCACTCCAAGCAGTCCTCTCCTACGTCTTTAGGGTCTTATGGTCTTGACTCCCCTGCTTGAATTACTGGCCGCTGCATTTCTGAATGTCATGATTTGTAATTGCCAACAGCAACAGAATAGTAGTTCCAGATGGCTTTTTACTTTAAAATAAATATTTACTATACAGTGCGTAGAATAGTCAGCAATGAGTGTAAAAAATAAAGACATGCATTTGTATAGCACCTTTCAAAACTTCAGGATGTCCCTCTGATCTTTATATCCGATGAAGTGCTTTCTGAAGTGTAATCACTGTTGTAATGTGGGAAATGCAGCGGACAGTTTGCGCACAGCAAGCTCCCACAAACAGCAACGATCGGGTAATCTGTTTTTATGATTTTGGTTGAGGGATAATGTTGGGCAGGACACTGGGGATACCTCCCCTGCTTGTCTTCAAAACAGTGCCACGGAATCTTTCACGCCCGCCTGAGAGGGCAGACGGTGCCTCGGTTTAACATCTCCTCCAAAAGGCAGCACATTAGGCATTGCTGCACTCCACAGGAGTGTCAGCTAGATTTTTGCGCTTGTTGCAGGACTTGAATCAGAGGCAAGGTTACTACCCGCTGAGTCACAGCTCACACTGAAGAGCTCGCTGAACAAAATAATGGTTAATTGGGCCTGTGTGTGCTGCCACCATTGCAGTTCAATGCAGCTACTGATGTGGTACACGGCTGCCAGTGGCTCTACTGCTGACACTTTCAAATTCCCATAGTTACCAGTGGCTGTCAGCTTTGGCTCAATTGGTAGCACTCGGCTTAGGGTTCAAGCCCCACTCCAGAGTCTTCAGCACATAATCTAGGCCTACACTCCAGCGCAGTACCCCGAGGGAGTGCTGCACTGTCAGAGATGTGTCTCTTTTGGACAAGGCGTTAATCTGAGTCTCTGTCTGATCCCTCAGGGGAATGTGAAAGATCCCACGGCACTATGCCAAAGAGCAGGGGAGTGCTCCCTCATGTTTTGACAATATTTATTAGACAACATCACTTTTTTTTAAAAAAAAACATGATTTGATCATGTATCTCATTGCTATTTGTGGAACCTTGCTGTGCACAGACTGCCGTGTTTCCTGTACCACATAAGTAACTACACTTCATTAATAGTTTGTTAGCTGTAAAAAGCTTTGGGATGTCCTTAAGTCATGAAATGCAGCGTATAAATGCAAGCCTCTCTTTTTTGTTTTACATTTACGACACAGTGAGTAAGGCAGCCTCCCAAGCCAAGGCTTATAATGTGAACAATGTCAGTAATGTGCCCACTTTTTTTTTTCGGGGAGCTGTGAACAGCGTAGTCCGGAGGATGCTCACAGAGTGTAGAAAGAATGGGGCTCAGTGCGTGTCCAGATCCTGGAACGGTTTTCAACACAGCCTGGGAAAGAGGGGGGGAGGGTCAACGCTGGTGAAACACTAATAGCTCCCAGCAGTGCTGGGAAGCCAGACTTTGCGGAGCCAAGGGCTAAGCTATTGGAATGTCGAAGCTTGCTCCGTGCCTTCCTCTCTTCCTGCCTGCCAGCCATTTGTTCTCCAAGTGATGGTTTCATCAGAGGGCTGATGGCCAAGACTGAAGGAATGGGGTGGGGGGCGGTGGGGGTGGGGGGGGGTGCAGATTTGTGTGTATATAAATCTCTTTAAATTACTTTATCAGAAGGAGGGAGATTGCAATAGAATTTTAAACTGGAGGGATGGGAAAGAGATCAAGAAAATCCACATTTCCTGGATTACAGGAGCCTGGAAACAAAACTAAAGTTGGCAAAATAAAGTGAAGACTGCAAGGAAAAAATATCAGTCTCTGTCCCAATTTCTGTCATTAGCGATGATTTTTGCAGTTCCTCGCTGTTCTATTTGAAGTCAATTCCCGATTTTGAGGATCTTTTTAAGTTTTGGTTACGTTACTGGACTAGTAATCCAGAGCCCTGGACCAATGTCTCCTCTAAATTCAAGTCCTACTGCAGGATTTAAGCACGAGAATCAAGGCTGACACTCCAGTGCATAACTGAGGGTGTGCTGCACTGTTGGAGGTGCCGTCTTTTTGACGAGATGTTAAACTGAGGCCCCATCTGCCTGCCCGGGTGGATGTGAAGATCCCACGGGACTATTTTGAAGAAGAGCTGTAGAGTTACCCCTGGTCCCCTGGCCATTATTTATCCCTCAGTCAACATCACCAGAACAAATTATCTGGTCATTATCACATTGTCTGGGATGTTCCGGTCCTGCCCATGGCGGGACCTGTCGCAGGCGGGAATGGGAAATTTGGAGAGCCAGCCAAAAACCCATTGACTTCCGGCAGCACCAGAACAATCCCGGCTGTGGGCGGGGTCAGAAAAATCGCGGCTGTGGGCGGGGCCAGAAAATCTGACCATTGCTTGTGGGAGTGTGTTGTGCGCATATTGGTTGCTGTGTTTCCTAGATTACAACAGATGATTAGTCTTCAAAAAAAAGTACTTCATTGGCTGTAAAGTGCATTGAGACATCTGGTGGTGGTGAAAAGCCCAAGATAAATACAAGTCCTTTTTGTGTGGTGCCTTTACATTTTTTGTGTTTACTTAAAGGGGATAACTTGTCAGTTGCCTGCGTGGTTCCTTCCAGTTTGCTGCCCAGCCCCTTGGATGTGCAGTTTACAGGGAACGTTGCCCTGGACCAGTAATGAACAATAGTAAATTCAACCCTCGCCACATTTAAGTTCAGTTAATTCGATGAATCTGGAATTAAAATCTAGTATCAGTCATGGTGACCATGAAGCTATCAGATTGGCAGAAAACCTGTGTCGTTCGTTAACGCCCTTTCGGGAAAGAAACCTGTTCCCCCTCATTTGTTCTCTGCACTCTATGTGACTCCATTCCCGCAGCAATCTGACTGCCTCTGAAATGGCCCAGTAAGCCACGCGTGCAGTTGTGTCAAACCGACAAAGAAGTACAGTTCAGGGTAAAATTGGGTAGATGGAAGATGGGCGGTTTGAAAATGCGCGGCCTCTACTGCCTAGATGGACAAGGGAAGCCCATGTATGGGAACACCACCGCCTGCAAGCTCCCCTACAAATGACACACAAATGACTTGGAACTATAGCGCTGTCGCTGGGTCAAAGTCCTGGAAGTCCCTTCCTAACAGCACTGTGTGTGCACCTTCACCGCATGGACTACAGCAGGTCAAGGTGACAGCTCACTGCCACAGCCTTCCCAAAAACAAATTGGGATGGGCAATAAATTCTAGCCCTGCCAGCGATGTCCATATCCAATGAATCAACAACAAACATTAGGTTTTCTGTGCTCAGAAATATCAATGGCTTGACTTTCTTTGTTCCGCTACCCACCTGCCCTGTGATTCCCTGTGATACATTTTGGGAGAGGATAGAGACTTTAGCACAGTTCTAAAGAGTGTACAGAGACGGGGGGGGGGGACCTGAGGCTTCATGTGAACAGATCTTTGATGGTGGCAAGGCATATTGAGAGACTGCTTAGCAAAGCATATGTGATCTTGGGCTTCATAAATAGAGGCATGAGTACAGCAGCAGGGAAGTTATGCTGGACCTTTATAAAACTCTGGTTAGGCCACAACTGCAGTATTGTGTCTAGTTCTGATCACCACGCTTTAGGAAGGACGTGAGGGTCTTTGAGAGGCTGCAGAGGAGATTCACCAGAATGGTTCCAGGGAAGAGTGATTTTAGCTGCAAGGTTAGGTTGGAGAAGCTGGGGCTGTTCTCCTTGGAGCGAAGGAGATTGAGGAGAGATCTGCTGGAGGTGTGCAAGATTATGTTCGTTGTTTGTGGGTTGAATATGAGTTTTGTTTTGGCAACATTCAAGGGCAGGCCGAGTGGCTTGTATGCAGAATTGAAGAGACTGAGAGTCTTGCAAATCTGGTGCAGAGTGGACAGCGACACTCCAGTCATCCACCAAACTGTCAACCATGTATATCTGTGGAGGTCAGTTTGGTTTTGGCACAGACGTGACCGAGTTAAAAGAGTTTTCCATCTAGGCCGCATTTAATAATGACACCAGAGGATCTTTTGATGAGGTAAATCGTCACTGTTCAGGCAAAACTCCTACAAAATCAACTTCGATGGACTGGACACTGTGTCTGGCTGTCTGGCTGAAAACTGTCTGCCCTGCCAGGCGCTGTTTTCTCAACTCTCAAATAACCAGCGTTCCAGGAGAGGACAAAGAAAACGCTTCAAAAAAGCCTCTGAGATTCCCCTCGAAGCGCGGCATCGTTGACATTAATGACTGTGAGGAGTTCGCCACCAATCGTTCAGGATGGCGACAACTTGTCCATCCAACTGCACCACACTTGGAGTCGCAACGTCCTAACGATGAGGCTGAGCGGCGGCGGAGAAGGAAAGAGAAAAGAAGTAAACCCTGCACTCCAGATCCCACTGCCTCGAGGGACGCCCTGCCCCATGTGCCCAAAGATCTGTTGGTCAAGACTCAGCGTGCTCAGGCGCATGAAGACCCATGGCAGAAACTCGAGCCCCTCAGCGAACGTCGGGTGTTAGCACCCCACCGCCTTCTCATTCACCCCCATAACACCGTAGCTGGGCAGGCGCCGAACCCGGCAGAACCCTGCCATATTTAAATAAATAAATAAGCAAGGGTCAATTGATAGCAATCCAATTGACCCCAATAATACGCTGCCCGTGCCATAACAGGGTTGGCATGGGCAGTTGGGTGAGAGTGGGCAGGCCATTTTTTAATAACCTTTTAAAAGGACGGGAAGGAGGGGGTGTACTGTCTTCGGAGGGTGACCTTTCCACATGGGAGGCAGCCCCCCCCATAAGATAGTACTCCCCGTTTTCTTCCTACCCGCCTGCTCGTCCAATCTCAACATTCCAAACTGCCCAGAACCTCGCCACCCAATACCCCCGGACTGACCTTGCTGCGGGATCCATTGGGCCTTTCTCTGGGGCCTGCTTGCAGTTCCAGCAGCGCCCACTAATGAGCTCTTGGCGCTGCCAGGCTGGGTGGAGCTGCCAGCCAGTTGGATTGGCTGGTGGCTCCTGAGGGGTGTGACTTCCTCTCCAGTGCGGCGGGGTGGAAGGTCCCACTGGTTGGCCGTTTAGCCCGTCCGCGGGCGTTATGGCTGCAGGTGGGCTGGTGTGGAGCGTGTAGGCTCCACACTGACTTTACTTCGGGGATGGGTGGGGGAGGGGAGGTGTGAGGAGGCTGCCCTCCACTTACTCCCGCGGCCCCCTATCCCCCATGAAATGCAGCCCATGGTTTTGGGCATGAGATACAGAGGGGATGTGAAGAAGAACTTCCTATGCAGCAAGCGGTAATAATCTGGAACTGTCTGCCTACAAGGGGCAGTGGAATCAGAGATGGTGAACGATATCAAAAGGAAATTGGATAGCCTCTTGAGGGAAATAAACTCGCAAGGCTATGGGGTTTTAAAAAAAAATTCTTTTATGCGATGTGGGCATCAGTGGCAAGGCCAGCATTCATTGCCCGTTCCCTAATTGCCCTTGAACTGAGTAGAGCCGCTTGCTTCAGAGGGCAGATAAGAGTCAACCACATTTGTTGTGGGCCTGGAGTTACGTGTAGGCCAGACCCAGGTAAGGACCGGCAGGTTTCCTTCCCTAAAGGGAATGAGTGAACCAGATGGGTTTTTACAACAATCGATGATGGTTTCATGGCCACCATCACGGTCCCCAGCTTTGTATTCCAGATTCTTTTTACTAAAAAATTGAATTTATTAATTAAACTCAAACTCCACCAGCTGCCATGGTGGGGGCTTTGAAAATCAATTAGCCTGGGATTTTACTGCGTTTACTAGTCCGGTGACATTTTCACTAGGCCGTCATCTCCCCTGACAAAGCAGGGGGGGGTAAACGGGACTGACTGGATTGCTCTGCAGAGAGCCAGCATTGATGCGTTGGGCCGAATGGCCTCCCCTGTACCATTTATGACTATGGCTGCTGTGAGATGCTATCAGATTGTGGTGGGAGAGCTTTCCTGGATTTATTTGTTTCTCAGATGTGGGCAGCGCTAGCAAGACGGTATTTATTGTGCATTCCTTGCTGACCCAAGACCATTAAGCGGCAACCATGCCTGAAGCCTTTGATGTGAAGCTCTTTATTGAGAGTCACGTGTAGACCAAACCTGGCAGGGGTGAGAGGTCCCCTGTCCTGCAAAGACTTTAATGCACCAGGTTAAATTAGGTTGATTAAATTCAATTTTACAACTTTTCCCTGTTGGGATTTGAACTCGTGACCTCTGGGTTACACAGTCCTGGGAGACAATAACCAGCACAGTGAGGGTGTGACCGGAGGGAAGCGTGGTGCCGGGTATCCAGACTTGGGTTGCCCTCCCTCCCAACTGGGGCAACAACATAAATACAGCAACTTGGATTTATATCGTGGCTTTTAAAACATCCTTAAGGTGCTACTTGGACAGACAAAAATTGAGGCCGAGGGGGCTGGGGTGGGGGGTGTGCGCTTAGCGAAAGAAGCCCCCTGAAGGCAGGGAGTCACCTCAGGGAGTCGAAGGATTTAAAAACGAAAAGAAAAATAACGATTTGAAAAAAATAAGGGAAACGTGCCCCCCTCCTCCTCCCCCTCTGTCACATGAATAGGGTCAGGCTAAAAAAATGAGTTTAAAAGCTTTTTATTTATTTTTATTGTTCGCAATTGGAAACCTCACCCCGCCCGTGGAGGAGGTTTCGCAAAAAAAAACGCAAAGGCCCCCCCTGGCCTATTCGCCCGCCCGCCAATTGTAAGGCTGGACGGGCAGCAAAAAAATTCGACTGCGTTACCAGTTTAATTGTCGGCGGGTGCGCTGCTGACTCTCCGCGCCCGCCCGCCAACCGAAATATCGCGAGAGTGCGCCGTGGCGTTGGGACGCTTGCCCGCACCCCCGAGCTGAAAATCCTGCCCCCAAGCCAAAAATAGAGATTTAAGGACAGGTGACCAAAAGTTTGGTCAAAGAGCTTCTTACAAGTGGAGAGGTTTAGGGAGGGTTCGGGGCTTAAGCAGCTGAAAGTATGGCAGTCAGTGGTGCGAGGAAGGAAATGGCCATGTACCGGAAGCCAGAGTCGGGAGGGACACAGAGATGCTGGAGGAGGTTGCACAGTTAGGGAGAGGTTGAGGCCACGAAAGGTTTCGAAAACAAGGATGAGAACTTTTGAAATTGGGGCGTTGCCAGGACTGAGATGCTGATGTAGGTCAGTGAACGGGAGGTTAATGGGTGAATAGGATCTGACGCAGTTTAGGATACCGACAGCTACATTTTGGATGAGATGACAGTTACGGAGAACAGATGTTGGCAAGGAGGGCGTTGAAGTAAGTTGCGAGTGGAGGTAACAAAGACATGGCCTGAGGATTGCATCTGTGGAGATGGATGATGCTAAGGAGGTGTCTCTGAGCTGTTTCCAATATCATTGCACATAGCCAGGGTAGGAGTATCCACTTACAGCCCAGCTAAGTCAAGGCACTGCACTGCACTTACAATTTCCTTTAGTAAAAGGCTTTGATGGATTCTCCAATAGATGAATGTGGTGCTTGGTGCGGCATTAAGGCATAGAGACCTGGAAGGTCTCACGTTCAGTTTGAGGTCTGTTACCAGATGACCAGAATTGTCAAGTTGTCTATCAGCTGCGGCTCATTTCGTAGCACTCTTGTTTCTGAACCACGAGGTTGTGGGGTCAAGTCCCTCTCTAGGCCTCGAACTTAAAAGTCACCACTGATTCCCCCAGTGTGTTACTGAGGAAGTGCTGCACTGTTGGAGGTGTGGTCTTTCGGATGAAATCTTAAATTTAGGCTCTATCTGCTCCCTCAGGTGGGTGTAAAATATCCCAAGGTACTATTTTGAAGAATTGCAGGGGAGTTCTCTGCAATTATTTATCCCTCAATCAACATCACAAGAACAGATTACCTGGTCATGATTATATTGCTGTTTGTGAGAGCTTGCTGTGCGCAAAATGGCTGACGCGTTTCTACATTGCAATAGTGACGACATTTTGAAAGTAATTCATTGGCTGTAAAGCACTTTGCGATGTCCTGTGGTTGTGAAAGGTGCTACGTAAATGCAAGTCTAGTCTTTTTTCTGATCCATGTTGCTTTGGGTAGCTGGTGTAGGAAACCCAAGGGTGTAAAAACTGTAAGGGGGTGGGGAGGGGGGTGGGGCCTAGTTACTGGAGTACAGGTAAGTCACCTTCACCCCAAGGTTCTGCATTAAAGCGGAGTGCAGCAGTCAATGTAGGTTGTTATTAAAATGTACCCCATTTTCCACAACAACACACGTAGCTTTGTCCCTGGCATGCTTCAGTCCCTGCACAAGCAACTGTGGCACTGAGGGAGGGAGCAGCTTCATCCTTCTTATTGGTTTATCGAGCAAGCCTCACAGATGAACATTTCTGACCAACACAAGCACAGCGACAGGCCCCATCATAGCTGCAGTCTGCCTTTGCAGCTCACGCTCTACAGGCCGCTCCCATCCCGTGATTGCACCCTGAGCCGCTAACTGGTTTGCCAAGCCTTTTGTCTTTGGCCCAATTAGGGCACCTATATTTAAATATAACATTACGTGAGCGACACAGTTGCAGTGGGGCGTCGGTAACCGGAGTTATCTGGGCATTGGGTTGCCAAGCCCGATTTGAAAATCAAGGGCCTTGGGCCTGGAATGTGAAAATGCCACCGGCATCTGTCTGTGCCCCACCGTAAAAAGAAAGAGTTGCATTTGTATAGCGTCCTTCATGACCACAGGAGCGTCCTACAGCCAATGAAGTACATTTGAAGTGTAGTCACAGTTGTTATGTGGGAAGCATGGCAGCTCACCAATTCTAATATACCATCAGCTTTGCTGTCCCACCAAATCGGATAAACCAGTCTCTTGAGGTAGCGCTCCTAATGGTACATCACTACTTACAAACACGTGTTGTTAGCTAATGGAGAAACCTTGTAGCGTAACCCTCAGAGGAAGAAGCCTCTGATACACCACAACCCCTGCTACAGCCTGTGGTTCCAACACTGAAATCATACACCTTTTCTCACGCTTGCTGTGAACACATGTATCATGCCGTGACACGATTCACATAGTTTACCGACACTAGGTAACTGGAAATTCATGGCATCGAGGAATATCTGAAATTAGACATTTGCTTGTGTTTTAAATGAAATCTAATGGGCTCCCCGACTGTAGGAGGCGAATTTAAAATCCAACAAAAGGAGAGCTGAAGATCCCTTGTTTTGTGCTGTGCTTCGAACAAAGCACCACCCCATCCATGTGAGGTTGGGACTGCCGCCTTCCATTCACAACCAACTGTGCATAGCTGCACTCAGGGTGAATAAAAATAAGGAACTGAGAGGCTATTCCTCTCAAGAAAGAGTGAACAGGCTGGGGCTCGTTACTCCTGAAAAGAGAACGCTGGGGGTGGCGGGGGGGGTTGGGGGGTGGGGGTGGGGGTGGGGGGGGGTGACCCACTGAAACCTTTCAAGATAATGAGGGAGCTTCACAAGGTAGATGTAGAGGAGGCGGTTCCCACCTGTCGGGGGACGGCAAAACCGAAGGCCATAAAAAGAAGATGGAGGCCGATAAATCCAACCGGGAACCTGGAGAAACACCTTGACCCAGAGAACGGTGAGAACGCAGAACTGGCGACCACAGGAATGGTTGAGGCGAGTAGCATTGACGCATTTAAGAGAAAACTAAGTAAACACATGGGGGAGAAAGGAGTAGAAGGTTATGCTGCTATGGTTAGATGAAGGAGGTTGGGAAAGGAGCATCAACATCAGTATGGACCAGTGAGGCCGGGGTCTGTTTCTATGCTGTATATTCTATAAAATATTTTGCTCTTAAAATGTCCTATCAGGTCATATGCAATTGTTGGATAATTTTCTCGCACATTAGTGCTGAGGAGGTTTCATGCTGCATATATAGTTAATCGTTTTTATAAACAATCAATTCATTTCTTTTTAAATTCTTTAGGTGGGGGATAAGCAAAAGACAACCCTTTTGTTTAAAACCGATAACAAATATGAGTGACCCATAAATGTATTGACCCAGCGCAGCCCAGATGAAGGTATAAATGGGCTGACCTAACACGTTGCACTTGGATCAGGAGTGCCGGCCGAAAACTTAGAGAATGATCTTCGTACCACAGCCGCCGGGTCATGGACTTGCAGTACAGGGCAACTGGTAGCAACAGAAAATCTTTGAGATGAAATGCAATCCATGTCGAAGTGATTGGAGTTTGAAAAAGCGTGACTGTCTCTGTCTCTGGGCAAAATTTGCAGCAGGTCCTGCTTGGCGCTGTTTAATTTCTGTTTGCATTTTGAAAAGAATGCTGGTCTTTTCAAACGGTGCTGTGAATATTGAGAGAGCACCAAAGGCGCCCACAAATTCTTCCTTTCCCTTGGGCTCTTTTCTCCCCTCACCCGCTGCTGCACACACCCAGTTTTTACCACTCATTGTTCACCCTGTTTATCTCCACCCTGAGATGTGCCTCAATCTGTGAGATGCAGTATAGAAATGTAAATGATCGCTATTACCATATCGCAAGCATCTCAGATTCCTTTGGATGCTGTTTTAACTAGAGTTGAACCTATTCATGGATTAATACCTCCATCAAAACAAAAGAAAGATTTGCATTTATACAGCACCTTAGGCAACCTTAACATTCCAATGTTTTACAGCCAATGAAGCAGCTATCAGTGTTATAACATAGGAAACCCAGCTTCACCTGCACAGCAAGCTCCCACAATCATCAATCAAATCTGCTTTAATTGTTGGTTTATGAGATATTGAACAGCTTGTTCCTTTGGTTGTTCATAATAGGCAGAGTACAGACCATACTCAACCAGTCTGCGTTTGTAAAACCCAAAACAAAATGTCTACTGTTAGATGTGATTCCGCGATTGGGCAGCACTTGCTGAACAATTCTGGATGTGCTAATAGCTACACTAACAATTAATTTAAGATAATCAAGTTCGTAATGTCGCCCATTTACACTTGCTAGAAGTGATTCATACGCAGGGACGCGTTCTCTGCAAACAGAAGGATTATGTTCAAGCCTTGTACCTTTTTTGAATTACCCGGGAGCTTGGGAAGCCTATAGTTCCCCATTGCTTTCTCCATGGCAATGCCTTGGCCAATCAGAGTCAACCTGCTAGTCAGTCAGCATCCTTTTCTCCTGTAAATGTTGTGAATGTTTAAAACTTGCATTTGTCCCGATGAGTGGAAGGCAAAAAGCTTCAGCAAAATATCGCTTTTCAGAAATAATTGAGGGATAAATGTTGGCCAAGACACCAGGGAGACATCCCCCACTCTGCTTCAAGTTGTACCATTAGCTCTTGTACGTGCAGCTGAGAGGTCTGGAGGCACCTCCTACAGTAGAGCACTCCTTCAGTACCACCCTGGAGTCTCAGTCTAGACACTTGCTTACATCCTATAGAGGAGCTTGAAACCCACTACCTTCACTCTAAAGTGAGAGTGAAATCTTTAGTTCTACTGAATCTCTTCTGTTAAAAATAGTCATTGGGAGAAATCTGTCTCATTTATATTGCAGTAAATATCGCATGACTGCAGAAACCAATGTGTGTGCAAGACGCGCAGTTGCCCTGAAGACTTGATTGTACGTGAGCTTTTTACATCGTTGCCAGTCCAGTCACCACCTCTCCCAATGCTATAAAGGCATTGTTGGTCTATACTCAGGGGTGAAAGGTCGACCACCTATGGTTAGCTGTTCGCACTATATGTCAATGATTTGGATGTGGGAACCAAATGTAATATTTCCAAGTTCGCGGATGATACAAAGCTAGGTGGGAATGTGAGTTGTGAGGAAGATACAAAGCGGCTTCAAGGGGATTTGGACAGACTTAGTGAGTAGGCAAGAATGTGGCAGATGGAATATAATGTGGAAAAATGTGAAGTTATCCACTTTGGTAGGAGGAACAGATGTGCAGAATATTTCTTAAATGGTAAGAGATTGGGAAGTGTAGATGTATAAAAGGACCTGGGTGTCCTCGTCAATAAGTCACTGAAGGCTAACATGCAGGTGCAGCAAGCAATTAGGAAAGTTAATGGTATGTTGGTCTATATCACAAGAGGGTTTGAGTACAGGAGTAGCAAAGTCTTACTTCAATTGTATAGAACCTTGGTTAGATCACACCTGGACTACTGTGTGCAGTTTTGGTCCCCTTGCATTAGGAAGGATATTATTGCCATAGAGGGAGTGCAACGAAGGTTCACTGGACTTGATCCCAGGATGGCAGGACTGTCCTACGAAGAGAGATTGGGGAAACTGGGCTTGAATTCTCTAGAGTTTCAAAGAATGAGAGGTGACCTCATTGAAACCTACAAAATACTTAATGGGATAGACAGGGTAGATGCAGGTAAGATGTTTCCCCAGGTTGGGAAGCCTAGAACCAGGGGGCACAATTGCAAAATTGGGAGGTGGTGGCATAGTGGTATTGTCACTGGACTGGTATTCTAGAGACCCAGGGTAATGTTCTGGGGACCTGGGTTCAAATCTTACCATGGCAGATGGTGAATTCAATAAAAATCTGGAATTGAAAGTTTGATGACGACCATGAAACCACTGTCAATTGTTATAAAAACCCATCTGGTTCAGGAATGTCCTTTAGGGAAGGAAATCTGCTGCCCTTTCCTGGTCTGGCCTACATGTGACTCCAGACCCACAGCAGTGTGGGTCTTAAATGCCCTGTGAACAAGAGCAGTTAGGGATGGGCAATAAACGCTGGCCTAGCCAGGGATGTCCATATCCCATGAACAAATAAAAAAAAATAAGGGGGAAGCCACTTAAGACCGAGATGAGGAGCAACTTTTCTATTAAGAAGGTTGTGAATCTTTGGAATTCTCTACCCCTGAGGACTGTGGAAGCTCAATCATTGAGTATGTTTAAAGTAGAGATTGACAGATTTCTAAATACCAATGACATAAAGGGATATGGGGAGAGTATGAGAAAAAGACATTGAATTGGATGATCAGCCATGATCATATTGAATGGCGAAGCAGGCTCGATGGGCTGAATGGCCTACTCCTGCTCCTTTGTTCCTGTGCTGCTCTGGCACTTCCAGTACATAATGGGAGTGAATAGCCCTATTCAAGGAGGAATTTGCTGCCTCAGACTGCATAAGTGTTGAGTTTATGTTAAAGAGTTGCCTCAGGTGGCAATATTGTTGCAGGAGCCTAACTGGTGGTACATCGTAGCTTACAGTTCAGAAGGAAGCCATTCAGCCCTTTGTGCTTCTGCCAGCTCTTTGAAAGGGCAATTAAATTAGCCCCGCTCCCCCGATTTTCCCACACAACCCTGTAAACGTTCTAATTTCTCATTTGTAACTAATAATCTGTTGTAAGTTATTATTGAACCTGCTTCCATCATCCTTTCAGGTAGTATTCCAGATCAAAACAGGTAGTTGTTTATATAAAAAAAAACTCTCCTCACCTCCCCCCTGGTTCTTTTGTTAACTATTTTAAATCTGTACCCTCTGTACCCTCCGGTTACTGACCGTTCTGCCCACGAGAAATTTTTTCCTGTCTGTCAAAATTCCTCGTAATTTTGAACACCTCAATTCAACTTAGGGAGCAGGGAGACTTTGAATTGAAGTGCGGACATGTGTTGGCAGAGGGCTTCATGGAATCTCAAGCTGGAATTGGAATTGGTCTGTTCTGGGAGCCTCCCCCCCCACCACAGACCCTCTTCCCAGAGTGTTCCCCCTTTCTCTCCCTCTAAGGCGCAGGTTTGAATTGCTGTTCAATTCCACCTATGCTGCTGGCTCAGTGCTTTTCAACCAGGGTTCACTGGAAACCAAGGGTCCCGCGAGCGTTCCTAAAGGGCTCTGCTCAATTTTCAGATCGTTGGAAAATTTTGCCGAACTTTTCAATGTTTCAAAAATACATCGGTCTTACATTTGATGAAAAATAATCTTTAAAAAAAACAGTATTTTCATTCGCTTGTTCGACAGTGCTTTAATTTGTTTTCATTTTTGTTTTGTATGTAAGGTGGGAGGGGAGGAGGGAGAGAAGGTTGGGGTTCCACAAAATTTCACAATGCATCGTAGGGTTCCTTAACCAAAAAAAAAGGTTAAAAACCACTGTGCTAGCTCACTGTAACTCCCCCAAAGGTCTGATTTTCATGTGTAAAATTAAGCAGTGAAGACAGTGCAAGCTGCTCGCTAAGTAACTCAGCAGTGTGATATTTCACAGGCACATCTCAATGTCCCGTCACCTTGCCATGCAGGAGCTGTGGCTGTGCAGCAGTGCTCCGAGCCATTGGCTGCCTCTTCCGCCCACTGCCTGATGCTGAGGCATGGTTTCGCGGCCTGGGCCGAATTGCCTGGAGCATTTTTTGATGTCCCTGTGATTTTTCTCCATGGCTGCACAGAACAGTGTCTTGAAGATTGATCTTCAATTCCTGGAGACTCCAGACCAACCCTGGGAGAGTTGGCAACCCTGGAGTGAAGCAGTTCACACAGAGGCTAATGGTCGCTTGATTGTACAGAACCTGAGTGTTGCTGAAAAAAGAGACATGCGGTGGAAGCTTTTTGCCTTGCACTCATCAGTACAGATGCTAGAATGCCCTTTGAAATCTGGCATTCTTGCATCTGTCCAGATGAGTGCAAAATGAAAGAAATGATAGGATGTCTCCTTTTTCAGCCATACAAGGACTAGTAGAAATCTAGAACTCTCTTACCCTCAAAAGACTGTAGATATGGAGGGAACAGTTGGAGTTTTCAAGGCTGATAGGTTTTTGTTAGGTAAGGGTTTCTAGGGTTATAGAGCAATAGCTGGGTGAGGTGCAGGTCAGCTATGTACTAATTGAATGGTGGGGCAGGATAAAGGGATTGAATGATCTATTATTGTTCCTAACCTTCTTATATTCCTAAAGGAATTGTTGACAGATTATTCACTCCTGAGCTTGCAACAGTTGAGAGCCTGATTCCCTCATGTCATCCATCCATCCATAAGGACATAAGAGACAGGAGCAGGACTAAGCCATGCATTGTGTCCATCAGAGCATCAAAACTGGGGTCCATAAAATAAGATAGGCACCAAGAAATCAAGCAGGGGATTCAGAAGAAACTTCTTTACCCAGAGAATGGTGAAAATGTGGAACTCACAACCACCGGGAGCAGGTGAAGCAAGTGGCATAGATGGATTGAAGGGGAGGCTAGAAAAAAAGACATGCATTTATATAGTGCTTTTCACAACTACCAGATGTTGCAAGGCACTTTACAGCTAATGAAATATTTCTGGAGTATAGTCACCATTGTAATGTAGAAAACGCAGCATCCAATCTTCATACTGTAAACTCCCACAAACAGAAACATGACAATGAGCAGATGATCTGTCTTTGTGATGTTGACTGAGGGATGAATATCGGCCAGGACACTAGGTAGCTCCATGGTTGCGTCCATTGCATAGCACATTAGTTGAATGCTCCCTCAGCACTGCATGGAGTCTCAACCTAGTTTTTTGTGCTCAAGTCACAGGCTGGGGTTTTCCGGCCCCATTGCGGGTGGGACCCGCCGTGGGTGAGGCAGCCCCCTCCCCCCCCCTCCCCAGCCAGAAGCCCATTGACCTGCGGCGGGACCGGAAGATCCTGGCGGTGGGCGGGTGCAGAAAATCCCGCCTTCATAGTGAGACTCAAACCCAGACCCTTGCAATTCAGAGGCAAGAGTGATACCAACTGAACCAAACACATGAGGGAGAAGGGAATAAAAGGTCATGCTGATAGAGTTGGATGAGGAAAGGGAGGAGGCAGCTCGAGTATGAACAACAGTGTGGGCTGGTTAGGCTGAATGGCCTGTCTCTGGGCTGTAGGCAGGGGCGTATGAAACAGGTCCTTCAGTGGATCCAATTTCAAAGCTGTGAAGGGGTGCAGAAAGCTTGACCAGTTTATTTTGGTTTCCCATGCCCCTTCCTGTCGTTGTCCAGGGGGTTTATCGAGGTCAAGCGTGGTACCTGCCTCACCACCCTGGCTGAGATCACTGACTCAGTGCAGACCAGGATATAGCCTGGGTCTGCCTTAGTCTTTCAGGCTCACTACTCATAAACACAGGGTGCATTTAGTTGCTTGTCCAACAGGAGTGTCTGTGAATCATTACTAATAATTTAAAGGAAGAGTGAAAATCTGCAAAGCCTAAATACTTACAAAAACCAAGAGCCCTCTCTTAAAACAGTCGGCTGGACTGGGTCGATTGTAGCTTTTCACATGAAACTCTAATGATCAAGAGAGAATAGAAAGTACTTGAGCAGTTCATTCATTTTTTTTTGTTGCTGAGCCAGTTTCACAAGCAGCCAGAAGAAAGATGCTGTCTGCAAATGAGGTTAATATGTTAAAGGGATCAACGTCTAGACTCCAGGGCTGATTGGCCGAGGTATTATGGAAGGGGGCATGTGTTTAGTGACATCACTTATCAACGAGGGCTTGGAATGATATGTATTTGTGACGAGGCAGACTGGAGCATATGAAACTGGTCACTCCGACTACACGCAGGATCCATCTGGGCTCCATCTGCACTGCATGGTCCAAGCTTCCTAATATTTACAGGGAAGGAGGAGGGGGAAAAGAAAAGAGGAATTTTTTTTTTTAAAAAAGGCTGCTGTTTGCTTCTCAATGACTCACAGATGTGAGTCTGAACACATGCTCAGCATATGTAAGGGAGAAAGGAGAGAAGCTGGTAACAAGACCGCAGTGAGGAATGAAAGCAGGCAATGAGGAGCAAGACTATCTCTCTCCTGTAGACCTCTAGATATTCAGGGGGAATATCTTGACATTTTAAGGCAGCTAATTCTGCCTTTGGGGAACCGACTGGGAAAAGGTAAGCCTTCAACTCTGCAGGCTTCCTGTGGGAACCTGCACTACCTTATGGCTATTTAGAAATAATTTTATACACAAGAAAAATTGCATCAATCTACCAGTGCTCGTAAATAATAGTGGTGCAAATTTGAAGGAGTTGCCTCAAATTTGTGTGTAAGGTGGAGGGGAGGGTTGGCAGGAAAAGTACTCAAAATTATTCATTGTTGCTAGGCTGTTTTTTTTTGTGTGTGTGTGTATGTGTGTAGTTCTGTATTGTGGATGCTAATTAAATCTCTCTGTATTCTAATCACTTGGTAGATGCAAAGGGGGAGGGGGAGAAGAAAGCTTAATCCTAGTGAGGATTTGATTTTTTTCTGCAGCTCCCTGCCTGAAGGAGCTGAACTCCAGGTGATTGTGCAGAACCGTGCGTGGTGGATGGAGCTGCCTTCTGCATGTATAAACCCACCCCCCCCACCCCTCCGTCAACTCCCACTATCTCCGCAGCTTTTCGGATAGCCAAACAGTTTCTCTTCTTATAGAACTGGGCTGCGCATCTTTTGCCTCTGTCGACAATAAGAGATTATCGGGGGCTATGAGGAATCATAAGTGTGTTGGATGGTCGCTCTGCCCATAGAGCGATGTTCTAGCGCGTGGAATGCATTGCAACTCACGGATTTGAATTTCTTTTTAAATTGTTGCTGATCTGACATTGACATGTCAGTGAGGGGGGCGGTGTTAAGCGTCCACTTGAATTGCTATGAGACCCCCCTTCCAAAGTTGGGCCTTGTTCAGAGAACACATTTTGAGCTGTGTGACATTAGGGGCAGCTACAGGTCAGTCACTGATACTGATCGTGTTGGGGAGCACTCTGAGGCGGTGGGCTTAAAGTGATTTTTTTTTTTCCCTGCTGCTTAATTTTCCTGCTCCTGCCCTGAGATCCTCTTGCAGCACCGCACTCCACTCCCCTTTCACTTTGGGATGGGTGCTGGCTTCTGGAACTCGCTGTGCTATGTAGACACCCAACTGTAACTAGCTTCATTAGCAACTTACAGCAGTGAAAGAGGCCATTCACTCCATTGTGCCTTTGCTGGCTTTTTGAAGGAGTAGTCGTGTTTGGCCTCAGATCCACGCTTTTCGTCCGTAACCCTGAAGTTCCCCATCGTCAATGCCTGTCCAACCCCCTTTTTAAGACTATTTACCATGTTGTCTTCCACTAGCTTTACAAGTACAGCATTTGAGATCCTGACAACTTTTGGAATGGAAAAATTTCTCCTCATCTCCTCACCTAGAACCCAATCTTAACCCAAAGACCTATTTCGAAAGCCTTGGCTTCGGTGCATTCCAAGGCTGTTGATTCTGGGTTGGGATGTGCAGTGGGCAAAAGGGAGAATCCTTCATGTAACAACCACAAAGCAGCTTTCATGACCTCAGGAAGCACCAAAGCACTTTACAATTAAGTACTTTTTGAAGTGTAGTGACTATTATATAGGAAATGCGAATCCTTTTTGTGCACAGCAAGCTCCCACAAACAGCAATGCGATACTGCTCAGTTAATCTGATTTTATTGATGCTGTTTGAGGGTCTTATTTGAAAGACAGCACCTCCGATAGTGCAGGACTGCCTCAGTACTGCATTGGAATGTCACCCTGGATTTTCTTCATACGCAACTCTCTGGAGTAGCAGTCAGGGTACTGTCCAGCCATGTACTTGTCAGGCAGCCGACATGCTTTTTACTATTGAGCTGGAGTTTTTATTACAACAATGCAGCAGTGAGTTATGGCCAAAAGGTTTTCTGATGTTGTGAGGCATTCCCAATGGGCAGAGGACAATAGGTCATTGTCACGCTGCTTTGCAAGCTCTTGCCTTCAACTTCTTGAATGAATCAAGGAAAATCTTCCCTAATGTGCGTGTGACAACGGGAAAATAGTCCTCCAAAGCCAACGCCAGATTTGTTGGCCATTGCCATGATTCTCCCATTCTTCATAATTCAGCCCTTCAAGAAAGAGCTGACAAGTGGATGATGAGGCTTGGTGCCAGGGCTACCATGCCTCTCAGAGGGCAGCAGAAAAGTGTTACAATGGGGCAAGTTCCCCAACAGAGTTGGCATTGAGAGGACCAATGGGGACTTAAAGGGTCATTTGCATGTTGCCTTGTTTAAGTCAGGACGGGCTCTCCAATATACTGCATGTCATGTGTCTCACTGTAGTTATAGCATGTACAATTTTCAACCCATGTGGACATTGCTGGTGAGGATGCCTTGGAGGAGAGCGGCAGGAAGACTAGCACTCCAGTGTTGCAAGGAACATCAAGTAGAACTGATCAGTGAAGCAATACCTGTTTAAATGGTCCTTTGTTACCATTACCATAACCCCTTGTCCGCTACCTTCAGTCCAAACCCATCCTTAAACTTCATCAGACGTCTTGGAGCCTTACATGACCATGCAAGTCTTAACAACCTTCTAATTAAATGAGTCAGCATGAATTAAGTGCACCCTTTCCTGTATGACTATAATCTTCATGACTAGCAAGATAGAATAATCTCCATTTGTGCAATAAACTCCAGAGTTTTTGTTTAATTCATTCTCAGGATGTGGGCATCACTGGCAAGACCGGCATTCATTGCCTATCCAATGCTTACCCTGAGAGGAGGGCTGCCCTTCCTGTAACACTGGTGCATGGAGATACACTGAATTTACAGCACAGGAACAGGCCATTCAACCCAACTGGTCCGTGCTGGACCACATGAGTCTCCTCCCACTTTTTCTTCTTTTAACCCCTACCAGGTTAGCTTTCTATCCCACTCTCCTTCATGTGCTTATATAGTTCCCCCTTTGAAGGCAGCTATATACTGCTAACATCAACTACCCACTCTGGTGGCGAGCTCCACACTTTAACCACTCTCAAAATAAACTAAAAAGTACCTTCTGAATTTTGCAACTGGACTTATTGATGGCCCCTAGTTTTGGGCTACCTCACAGCAATTGCCACTTCAGAGGGCAGTTAAGTGTCGACGACCTTGGTGTGGGACTAGAGTCATATAATGGCATCCCTAAAGGATGTTAGTTTTTTTTTTCAACGATCTGTGTTTTCAACGAGTGTTTCTCACGTGTCGGTGCAGACTCGATGGGCTGAAGGGCCTCTTCTGCACTGTGTGATTCTGATTCTGTGATCTGACTGCTTCATGGGCATTTTCCGTGGTACCAGCTTTCTATTTTCACAACAGACATAAACCAAGTTACCCTTTCCTCCCAATGTGGTAGTTCTTGACTTTGGGCAATAGTGTAATATGGGTGATAATGAATAGGGAGTCTGTTTGCCAACTCTCCTAGTTTTATTTCCATTGAAGTCCGTTTGCGGTGTCCATTTTATAGTTACTCAGACTGTGCTGCTTCCGCTGACTATTAAAAGAAAGAAAGACTTGTATTTATATGGCACCATTCATGATTACAGAGCACCCAAAAGTACTTTACAGCCAATGGAGCACTTTTGGAGTGAAATCACTGTTGTAATGTAGAAAACACAGCAGCCAATTTGCAGTAATGTGATAGTGAAGAAATAATCACTTTTCATGGTGTTAACTGTGGGATAAATATTGGCCATCATTGGTGGCTGTGTCTTCAGTTGCCTAGGTCTTAAGCTTTGGAACTCCCTCCCTACATCTCTCTATTCTTTGCCCCTTCAGGACACTCCTTAAAACCCACATGCTTTTAGCCACCTGACATAATACTCCCTTATGTGACTTGGTGTTATTTTTGTTCAGTAATCGCTCCTATGAAGTCCCTTGGGATGTTTTACGGCAGTAAAGGTGCTATACAAATGCAGCTTGTTGTTGAATTGCATTTCTGAACTGTCAGATGAGGTGACCCTTGCCTTTTACAGCCAGCTCCGGGGTGGCAAATTTGGCACCAGTGGATCCCTGGGGCCATTGTCTTCTGCCGACTTTATGTTGGTGCGGGTCGGCTCCCAAGCGTGCCATTTGGTTGGCGGCACAATCACTGGTGAATGGACCTGCTTTGGTAAATGCCGAGACTGTGGGGACCTAGGTACGATGAACTCGGCGACCCTATTGCCTGATAGCATGGCACAGATTCCTCAGCATTGCCAATGTTGTCACTTTGAGCATATGTGAGAGGTAATGTGCCACTCACACCTGCCTGGAATCCGTTTGGTTTTAGATGTGGAAACAGGTCAACATTTGGTACGGATCTAATTCTACAAGGTCTTTACGCCATTCTCCTGAAACCTGGACGAGACTATGAAAGCATCTTGTGAAATGTTATTGATCTCAGAAAGTTTCCATTGCAATAACTATTATTTTGTTATCCATTGCATTTTTAAACTTCTCTCTCACTTCCACCTCTGTAACATTGTCCGTTTCTACTCCTATGTTACTGACAGACCCTTCACCACAGGTAGATTTACCCATTCTAGCCCTCTCTTTGCTGGCCCCTTCATCCTCCCTCCTCCAGAAACTCCCGCTTGTCCTAAAGTCCATCACACATACCATGCCCCCTCCCTCTCGCCCGTTAACTCTGTTCTCACTGATTGGCGCCTTGTAATTCGACTGTTAAATTTAAAATTCTTATCTTTAATACCCCCTCACAGCACCCCCATACCCACCATGGCCACTCCCTAACCAGTGTCTGCATTCTCCTCTAGCCTCCCTCCCGTCAACCTCATCCCACTGACATTTGACCCTTTGTGCAACATCATTCCCCTCCCCCCCCCCACGGTAAAGCTTCCAGATACCTGGTTGCTGCCCACTGGAACTCCTTCCTTGAACCTCTCTGTCTCTCTCTCTGTCTGTCTCTCTCTCTCTCTCTGTCTCTCTCTCTCACTCTCTCTGTCTTTCTCTCTCTCTCTCTCTGTCTTTCTCTCTGTCCCTCTCTCTGTCTGTCTGTCTCTCTCTCTCTCTGTCTCTCTCTCTCACTCTCTCTGTCTTTCTCTCTCTCTGTCTCTCTCTCTCTCTCTCTCTGTCTCTCTCTCTCTCTCTCTCTCTCTGTCTTTCTCTCTGTCCCTCTCTCTCTCTGTCCCTCTCTGTCTCCCTCTCCCTCTCTGTCTCCCTCTCCCTCTCTGTCTCCCTCTCCCTCTCTGTCTCCCTCTCTCTGTCTCCCTCTCTCTCTGTCTTTCTCTCTCTGTCTTTCTCTCTCCCTCTCTCACTCTGTCTCCCTCTTTGTCTCCCTCTCCCTCTCTGTCTCCCTCTCTCCCTCTCTCCCTCTGTCTCCCTCTCTCTCCCTCTGTCTTCCTCTCTCTCCCTCTGTCTTCCTCTCTCTCTCTCTCTCTCTGTCTTCCTCTCTCTCTCTCTGTCTCCCTCTCTCGCTGTCTCCCTCTCTCTCTCTCTCTCTCTCTGTCTTCCTCTCTCTCTCTCTGTCTTCCTCCCTCTCTCTCTCTGTCTTCCTCCCTCTCTCTCGCTGTCTCCCTCTCTCCCTCTCTCTCGCTGTCTCCCTCTCTCTCTCTCTGTCTTCCTCTCTCCCTCTCTCTCTCTGTCTCCCTCTCTCTCTCTGTCTCCCTCCCTCACTCTCTCTGTCTCCCTCTCGCTCTCTGTCTCCTCTCTCTGTCTCCTTCTCTCTCTGTCTCCTTCTCTCTCTGTCTCGCTCTCTCTCTGTCTCGCTCTCTGTCAGTCTCCTTCTCCCTCTCTCTGTCTCCCTCTCTCTGTCTCCCTCTCTCTGTCTCCCTCTCTCTGTCTCGCGCTCCCTCTCTCAGTCTCGCGCTCCCTCTCTCAGTCTCGCGCTCCCTCTCTCAGTCTCGCGCTCCCTCTCTCTGTCTCGCGCTCCCTCTCTCTGTCTCGCGCTCCCTCTCTCTCTTCCTTTTTAAAGCTTCTTTCTTTGATCAGGGTTTTAGTTACTTCTCCGAAGCTCTTCCTGACTTGGTGCCCATTTGCCTTATGACTATCTGTGAAGCCTTGGGACGTTTTAAGAAAAAATCTTAATGGTGATTATCTAAATGCGAGTTGCTGTATGTATCATGATCTTCGTAGAACATCCATGAATATTTAAAAACCAAATATGATTATTTTTCTGATGATTTATTGATAGAAAGCATTCTGTCCTTTGCCCTGTTAGTAGGCTGAGATCTTACAGGAATTCAGATAAATAAAGGCATCTCTAAATTCCAACAAATGAAACGGAATAATGTGCCAACACAGCTCCCGTGTCAAAAGAAGGCAATACACATAGTTTACATAGTTAACTAAAGTTTGTTTTCTTCCTTTCCCTGTCAATTTGGTGCTTGGGTGAAGTGGCAATGTAACTGGATTAGCAATCTGGACTAATGATGTCCCGTGCATGAGTTCAAGTCCCACCCATGATGGATGAAATATTTAAATTCTCAAGCTGCTATGAAATCAGTTTGAAAAACCAATTAAAGTGACCAAGACGCTGCTGGGCCTCCCCTTTCCATTCCTCACCCTGACACCAGTTTGAGGCTGAACTGGACTGTTCACAACCCGTGACACAGAGGTGACACGTATCAGTGCCATCGCTAAGACCGCCTGTTTCCACCTCCAACTCTGCCCCTCCCTCTGCTCACCTGCTGCCGAAATTCTCACTCATGTCTTTGTTACCTTGAGAGTTGACTATTACAACGGACTCCTGGCCAGCCTCGAACACTCTACTATCCTCCTTCTGTAAACTTAAGGTCACCCAAAGCTCTGCTGCTGTTTTCTAAATGGCACCAATTCCCGTTCCCTCATCTCCCCTGTGCTCACTGACCGACATCGGCTCCCAGTCCAGCAGCACCTTGATCTCAAAATTCTCACCGTTGTTTTCATATCCCTCCATGGCCTTGTCCCTCTCTGCCTCTGTAATCTCCTCCAGCCCCACAACCCCTCTGAGATATCTGCTCTCCTCGAATTCTGGCCTTTTGTGCATCTTGAGCTTTATTGCTCCGCCACTGTCAGCCATATCTTCAGTTGCCTAGGCCCCGAGCTCTGGAATTCTCTCCCTAAACCTCCCTAAATGGCACACTATGCTGACTCACTGTTGCTGGGTCAAACTCTTGGAACTCCCTTCCTGAAAGCGCTGTGAGTGTTTAAAGCACCACATGGACTGCAGCGGTTCAACAAGGTAATTAGGGACGGGCAAGAAACGGTGGCCTTGCCAGCAAAGCTCACACCCCCATGAACGAGTTTTTAAAAAAACGTATTCCACTTCAGGTTCCAGTAGAGTTCCTGCTACTAAATTGCTGTCTGTCAGCTCAGCGGTGATGATGGGGTCGAATGAATTCACTCCACTGTCATTCTAAACTAGGCTCGGCCACTGCAGCCATCCAAACCCTTTCTGTGACAAATCGCTCTTGACATTGTCCGTCCACCTTGGCCTTCCTCAGCATCTTGTTCCGTGTACCTCGCTGTGTAGGGTTATGAAAGGTATTCGAGCTGTCTCTGTTCCAGTAGGGATAATGAGGGGAATCGGAAGTTTCTGGCTGGCTTTCCTTTTCCAATGTCAGCTTTAGCTCTGTGTGTAGCACTCTTAACTCCTGAGTCAAAAGGCCCACTCCAGAGACTTGAGCACAAAAGTCTAGGCTGGCACTCCAGTGCAATACCAAGAGTGTGTTAAATTGTTAAACCGAGCCCTCATCTGGTCCCTCAGGTGGATGTAAAAGATCTTGTGGCACTACTTTATGATCGCTCCTGGTGTCCTGCCCAATATATATATTCCCCAATCAACAGCATTAAAACAGATCACCTGGCCATTCCCACCATTGTTTTTTTGTGGGACCTTGCTGTGCGCAAATTGGCTGATGCATTTGTCAGGTAGGGAGCCTGGCGGAGCTGGGATCATTCTTGTAGCAAAGATGGAAGAGTTCAAAATTATGAGGTATTCTGATAGAGTAGGAGAAACTGTTTCAATTGGCGGAAGGACAAAGATTTAAGATAATTGACAAAAAGATCAATGGGGAATATTTGGAATATTTTAAAAGGGTAAATTTGTAGGGCTATGGTGAAAGGGCAAGGGAGTGGAACTAATTGAATAATTCTTTCAAAAAAAACCCACAGGCATGATGGGCTGAATGGCATCCTTCTGTGCTGTAGAATTCTCTGATTTGCCTAAATAATTGGAATAATCAGAAATGATTGATTTACTGTGAGCTGGGATTGCTCTAAAAAGGCAAGTCTTTCTTTCCAAGTCCAAGCCCGTATCTGTCCAGTACGTCACTTTGGAAAAGACTAATGATAGGCCTGACCGCCAGATGCAGGAGTAAAAGTACTCCGCTGTGAGTGATAGATGAAAGAATGCAAGGAAGCTCCCTCCTAGTTGCATTTTGCCTTCTATTGCCCTGTCGTGTTGGGGAATTAAGCAGGTTTAATGGAAGACATGAAATATTTTTCTGGAGTTTGATTGTCCAGCAGAGAACATGCCAGCCATGATTGCAAAATCACTGGGCAGGATGCTCGAATCGCAAGTGTACTTTTAATAAAACACATTTACTTTTCCCAGTTGAAGCCATTTTACTTTATCTCTTTTCATAGAAACTAGGAGCAGGAGTAGGTCATTCGGCCCTTTGAGCCTGCTCCGCCATTCAGTATGATCATGGCTGATCCTCTATCCCAACGCCGTACTCCCGCTCTCTCCCCCATACCCATTGATGCCTTTAGAGTCCAGGAATCTATCTATTTCCATCTTAAATATATTCAGTGACTTGGCCTCCACAACCTTCTGTGGTAAAGAATTCCACAGGTTCACCACCCTCTGAGTGAAGAAGTTTCTCTTCATCTCAGTCCAAAATGGTCTACCCCATATCCTGAGACTGTGACCCCTTGTTCTAGCCCACCCCCAGCCAGAGGAAACATCCTCCCTGCATCCAGTCTGTCCAGCCCTATCAGAATTTTATACGTTTCAATGAAATCCCCTCTCATTCTTCTAAACTCCAGTGAACACAGGCCTAGTCAGCCCAATCTCTCCTCTTACGACAATCCTGCCATCCTAGAAATCAATCTAGTGAACCTTCATTGCAGTCCCTCTATGGCAAGTATATCCTTTCTTAGGTAAGGAGACCAAAACTGCACACACTACTCCAGGTGTGGTCTCAGCAAGGCCCTGTACAGCTGCAGTGTTTACTTTCCATAATATTTCAATATTTTCTCTTTGTTGTTTAAAACAAATCAGAAGCTGTTATATCTGGGCTCAAGCAAATTTATAATAACCATTCTTTGTAAGTAGTTCGCTCCCCACCACGGTCTAACTGTGGGACACTCTCTGCTTATTCAGTACCTCTCCGACTTTGGGAGAATACGATGTCTGAGTCCTGAGTGCTCCATCGGTCAGAGTATTCTTGGGTGAAGGACAGCATTGAGTGAAGGGAAAAAAGGACAAGAAAACGAACCCAACAGATTGTCTGATTGCTGGTGTTGTGTTGCAGTTACACAGGACGTACAGCATAGAAACGGGTCATTCAGCCGAAATGGTTCCTAAAGGTCTGCGAGCTTATGCTCCACACGAGCCTCCTCCCACTCCCTTCATCTAATCCTACTGGCATATCCTTCCATCCCTCCCTCCCTCCACCGTATGTTTATCTAGCTTCCCCCTTAAAGTCATCTGTGCTATTCGCCTCAACTACTACCTGTGATAGTGGGTTCCTCATTCTAACGACACTTTGTAGGATCACTGGTGAGATGGCTGCATTTAAGATGATAAGAGTAGAAGGCCATTTCGCCCCTCAAGCCTGTTCTTCCATTCAGTCAGATCATGAATGATTTGTGCCTCAACTCCTGTTATTCGCTTTTGTTCCATGTTCTCTGATTAGCTTTACTGAAGAAGAATTTATCTCAGTCTTGAAAATTTAAATTGACACAGCGTCCGCAATGTTTTTTTGGAGAGAGTTCCCAATTTTTGCCACCCTTTGGATTACACTGCAAAATGCCCTAGTTCTAATTTTAAAACCGTGACTTCCTATACTGGGTTTCCTGTATTAAGAGGAAATACTTACCCTGTATTTACTCAATCAAATCCCTTTATCATTTTAAACCCTTAAATTAGCTCAGCCCTCAGTCTTCCATACTCAAGGGAGTACAAGCCAAGTTCGTGCAACCTGCCCAGGTAATTCAGTCCTTTGAGACCCACTATCGTTCTGGTGAATCTGTGCTGTTCCTACTCCTAGGCCAATACATCCTTTCTGAGGTGCGTTTCCTAAAACGAAATGCAACATTCTCTGATGGGGTCCGACAAGAGCTCTATACAACAAAACCTTGGCCAACAACCAGCTCATACCTGTTGCTTTTGCTATGAGTAACAGAAAGAAAACAAGTGAAGAGGGCACCTAGTAGTGCGCAGACCTCCACCATGCTGTGCTAGCTCAATGTTATTACCATTATGCAGCTCTTCCTTGAGGCTTTTCCCTGCCTGGTTGATGCTCTGTAACGAGAAAGCTGAAAAAATAAATCTTTTTATTTTCATCTCAATGAGGAGGCTTCAGGTTTAATCTACATCCAACAAGCTGCTCTGAAAACTCTGCTCACATTTTGACAGCTGTGACAAATTGCACCACAGCAGCTGAGCCAATCCCCAACGTTTTAAAACAACCAACAACGTTCTAAATCCAATATAGTTCCACAAAATCTTAAAATTAAATGTCATTTTGCCCCATCTCCCAAAGTTAACAACGCCCTCTAAAAAAATTTCCAGCGGCAGGATTTTACGTCCCGAGGGTGGGCACATGCCTGGCCCGATTGGGTGTAAAATAGCGCACGATGGTGTCGGGCGAGCATCCCAACGTCATCGCGCACTCGTGCGATATTTCGGTCGGCGGGCGCGCGCGAGAGTCGGCAGCACGCCCGCCGACAATTAAGAGGCCTATTAATCAATTAACGTAAACCTATTTTTCGGGCGAATCAGCCAGGCGACCTTTTGATATTTTAGCAAACCTCATCCGCGGGCAGGATGAGGTTTCCACAATGAAATAAAAAATAAAGCGCAAACCTTTGGGCAGAATTTTTACTCTGCTGATGTGATTGTGAGTGAGTCCCATGTCGGCACCTTATTTTCAGATTTTAAAGATCAGGGAGCTTTCAGTGCGCTCTCCCCCACGCATGTGTAGACTTTTGAGCTCGCGCTCCTCCTGACCCCACCCCCGGGGCAGCGCTGAGGGTCCCAGCGCGCCCTCCACACTGGCTAGCTGCTAACTGGCCAGTCAGCGTGAAATCGCAGTCGGAGGGGGGGAGCGATTTGCGGGTGGCGGGTGCCGTTTCTCAGCCGCTTCCGGGCGCTCCCAACGACCGGAAAATCCTGCCCCAGGATCCGAATCTGGATCTACATCTTCACCGCAAACTGATCGGATCTTCCTTGGGCCAAACCCTGCCTGCGTACCAAGTGTTTGAGAGACAAACAGGAGCGAAACATTACCTCCACCCGCCTCCAATAGTGGACGTAATAAAGCCCTGTGTTTCTATCGCGCTCTACATGACCACCGGCCACCTCAAAAGTGCTTTACAACCAATTGAGTTTTTTTTTGAAGTGTAGTCACTGTTGTAAGGTAGGAAATGCAGCACCAACCTTGTGCACAGCAAGCTCCCACAAACAGCAATGTGATAATAACCAGATAACCGGTTCTTCTGATGGTGATTGAGGGATAAATATTGCCCGGGACACCGAGGATGACCTGCCCTCCTTTTTTGAAATAGTACCAAGGGATCTGATAACATCCCCCCCCCAAGCAGGTAAATGGGGCTTCGGTTTAACATCGCGTCTGAAGCATGGCACCTCCGACCATGCAGTGCTCCCTCAGTACTGCACTGGAGTGGGAGATTGACTTTAGTGCTTAAGAGCTGGAGTGGGGACTTGAACCTGTGACTCAAAGGTGAGAGTGCTATCCACTGAGCCATGGCTGGTATCGTAAACAATGGTGCTGGCAGGTTAAAGATTAGCTTACTAGTCAGGGCTGGGTTAGCTGACCCCAATGGGGAGGTGGAGTTTGTTGGGAAGGGTGGGGGGATGTGATACGCAGTATAGGGAAGCTACTTTAGGCTACATTTCACTGAATTAGTGAGAGAAAATTTATTGAGGTTTTGTGACCCCTAACACCAAAGAAGGAACCTGCATTTAAACAGCACTTTTCACAATCTCAGGAAGTCGGAAAGCACTTTACAGCCAATGAAGTACTTTTCAAGCACAGTCACTGTTGTAATGTAGGAATCGAGGCAACCAGTTTTTACACAGCAAGCTCCCACAAACAGCAATGTGATGACGATGGGATAATCCACTTTAATGATATTTGTTGAGAGATAAATATTGGCCAAGATACCATGAAGACCCCTCCAGTTTTACTCTGAAACAGTGTAATGGGATCTTTTACCCCCACCTGAGAGGGCAAGGAGGGTCTCAAAATAACACCTGAAAGACAGCCTCTCCGAGAGTGCAGTATTCCTTTGGCACTGCACTGGAGCATCAGCCTAGTTTTTGTGCTTAAGTCCCTTGAGTGAGATGTCAGCACATAATCCATTGGTTTTGTTTGTCTGAGTCCTATACTCAGAAAAGCTTCTGAGTGCCCTCAACGATCTGTGCTCTGTTAGCACATCTCAGTTGGGAAAGCAGTAAAGATGTAATCGTGGGCCCCGGCCTCCCAGAAAGAAGAACATCAACCAACACTTCCTTCCTGATTTCTATCCACCAGAAGAGTCTCAATTTAAACATTCCATTCATGGCGTCACCCTTGACCCCGAGATGAGCTTCCGTGACCTCATTAAGACCGCCTATTTCCACCTCTGTAACATTGTCTAACTTCGCCCCATCTCAGCTCATCTGCTACAGAACCCCTCATTCGTGACGTTATCACCTCTCGAATTACCGTCCGTAAACTGGAGGTCATTCAAAACACTGCTGTCCCTGGCTTAACTCGCAGCAAGTTCTGTTCCCCAATCACTGACCTACTTTGGCTCCCAGTCAAGCAACATCTTAATTTTAAAATTCTCACCCCTTGTTTTCAATTCCCTCCAACGCCTCACCCCTTCCCTATCTCTATAATCTACTCCAGCTGCACAACCCCTCCAAGATATCTGTGCTCCTCTAATTCTGGCCTCTTGGGCATCCCCAATTTTAATCACTCCACCATTGGTGGCCGCACTGTCAGTTGCCTACGGCTGAAGATCTGGAATTCCCTTTCTACACCTCTCTACCTCGCTTCCCTCCTTTAAGACACTCCTTAAAACCTACCACTTTGATCAAATTTTTGGTCATCTGTCCTAATACTATCCTGTCTGGCTCAGTGTCACTCTTTGTTCTATAATGAACAAACGAATTAGGCCACTCCACCCCTCGAGCCTGCTGTGCCATTCGATAAGATCATGGCTGACCTGATTGTAACCTCAACCCCACATTCCTGCCTACCCTCAATAACCTTTCACCCCCGTGTGAAACAAGAATCTGTCTAGCTCTGCCTTAAAATATTCAAAGACTTTGATTCCACTGCCTTTTGAGGAAGAGAGTTCCAAAGACTCTCAGACCTCTGCGAGAAAAAAAATTCTCCTCATCTCTGTCTTAAAATGAGCGACCCCTTATTTTTAAACAGTGACCCCTAGTTCTAGATTCATATCCGGGGTCACAGTTTAAAAATAAGGGGTCGCTCATTTAAGACAGAGATGAGGAGAATTTTTTTGTCTGAGGGCCGTGAGCCTTTGGAACTCTCTTCCTCGAAAGGCAGTGGAAGCAGAGCCTTTGACTATTTTTAAGGCAGAGCTAGTTAGATTCTTGTTTCGCAAGCGGGTGAAAGGTTATCGAGGGTTGGTAGGAATGTGGGGTTGAGGTTACAATCAGGTCAGCCCTGATCTTAATGAGTGGCGGAGCAGGCTCGAGGGGCTGAGTGGCCTACTCCTGCCCCTAATTCATAAATTTGTATGTTGAAAGATTACACCTGCTCAGTCCTCCCCCAGTACTGTTACTGGGAGTGTCACCCGAGGTATTGTGCGCAAGTAAGTGACTGTTATGGAGATCAGCATAAACCCAATTGTTTTCGACCATGGTATCTCCTGTGGTTGGACCACCTGGCTGCGCTTGGTGACAAGTGACCATTTGGAGGAGGTACTGGGGAGGAACTGCACCACATCAAGGCAGTCGATGGCTTCAGGAGATGGGAGGGGGGTGGGGCTGGTGGTTGGGGAAACATCACAAGGAATATTTGGGCAGACCCGACTGTGCAGAATAGAATATCGTCTAATATATTAATTTTATGGTAGTGTCTGTGTAATGAGGCCATGCCGATTGACAGAAGGTGTGCTGCTGCATTGAATGTGATTGCAGCACAACAGATTGTCAGTGAGGATGTCCTGTTTTTGTTTAGGCGTTGAGCTGCTATTTGCATTTTCAATGTAAAGTGTGGTCCTGTTTACCATCTGTCGCTCGCTCTGATCCCGGGCTGCAGGGCCGCTCAGAAATGTTTTATTTTTTTTAATTGTCACGCATCCCATATTAATGCCGAATTTTCTGAGCAACATGAAACAGGAAAGGGGAGGGCGGGGAGGAAGAGAGGTTAGTAAAGGGGGTGCTATTATTGTGGAAGGGTTCTTACAGCGTTCAACTCAAATGCAATATCTGGGAGCTCGCTGTTTGGGAAAATGACTTTACTATACTAATTATTTGTCGTGCTTACATTTTTTTTGTGTGTGTGATATTTGTGGGTCCATGCATACATCTAGGTCATTTTTGGAGGTGATTTTTGAAATTGAGGAGAGGTGTATCAAGACAGGACTGTGAAGTGAGTTAGAATTGTGAGGGCTAAAGGCTCTGCTGCAAGAGGAAGGGGGATCCCTGTGGTTCAGGGCAGAAGGAAGGGGGTTCCCAGTAGATCAGGGGCAGGGGGAAGGGGGATTCCAGTAGACCAGGAACAGAAGGAAGAGAATCTTCAGTAGAACAAGGGTGGGAGGAAATGGGATCTCCAGTGGATCAGGGCAGGAGGAAGGGGGATCCGAGTATATCAGGAGCAGGAGGAAGTGTCTCCAGTAGATCAGGAGCAGGAGGAAGCATCTCCAGGAGATCAGGAGCAGGAAGAAGTGTCTCCAGTAGATCAGGAGCAGGAGGAAGTATCTCCAGTAGATCAGGAGCAGGAGGAGGAGGATGATCTCCAGTAGATCAGGAGCAGGAGGAAGCGGATCTCCAGTAGATCAGGAGCAGGAGGGGTAGGATCTCCAGTAGATCACGGGCAGGAGGAAGGGGGTCTCCAGGAGTAGATTAAAGCCAGAGAAGAAAAGAATGGAAGGAACAACTTGGGGCTGGGGGAGGCTGTAGAAGGGGATAGTTGTTGTCTCAACCATTGTTGGCTTGACCACGAGGAGGCGCTGTTTGTGGACTGTTGAAAGGCCACTTCATCCCCACTACCTTCCCTAGATGGAGGTGAAGAGAGCAGAAATGAATCCCCAAGAGCAGGAGCATCTGGTTTGGTGTTCTGCATCGAAACACCAGCCACTGGAGACTCATTGCAAAGCAAAGCAGTAATGCATCAGGGAAGGGAGTTTCAGACGAGAGTGGCACTTGAATTGGTTTTTGAATATTTAACCCACAAGACCACCCTTGGATATTTGGTCTTTATTATTTATGGGCCTTGGGATGATGCTGTCTGATGATTGATGCAAGTAACTAATGCATTCATCAGAAATTGCTCTCTCTTGTTTTAGCCAGAGGTTTAAGCTGTTATGCGTTCACTCTGTAGCTAAAATAATGGAGTGGGATTTCAGACAGAAGCATTACGCATTTGCGCCTAGTATCTCACCGCATCATTTCAAGACCATATTTTAATTTATTATTAATAAGACATTCAAATAAATTGTGCAGCATTTTGATAGAGTAGACAGGGAGGAATTGCTTCCACTGGGTAGGAGGCTGGGAACCAGTGAACACAGATCTCAGATAATTGACCAAAAGGCCAAGGGGAAATGAGAAGATTTTATTTACACTGTGAGTTGTGATCTGGAATGCACTGCCTGAAAGGGGGTTGGAAGCAGATTCAGTAGTAACTTCCAAAAGCGAATTGATATAGGTTTGAAAAGAAGAGGTTTGCAGGGCTGTGGGGAAAGGGCAGGGAAGTGGGACTAATTCGATAGCTCTTCTAAAAAGAGCTGACACTGGCAGGAGGGCCAAATGGCCTCCTTCTGTGTTGTATCATTCTATGATTCCATATTTTACTAAAACGCCCTCAGTGACTCTGTTGATAACAGTGGCGTGCAACTGAATCATGAGGTTCGGAGATTTTTTTTCCCACTGCCTGTGTAGAGTTAGTCAGCAGAGGGAAGCCACACCACCACTGGCCTCAACCATGGAGAGGAAACACCGATAGGATTCCTTCCTGATCCTGATTGTGATCCCTACCAATGCGTTTACGTGTGTAGGTGATGACAGAACCGAGCTTTGGTGCGATGGCGCTGCAGTCGCATAGTCTGCAAGCTTCCACTCTTCGTGCGTCACAAGCGGCCCGGGGTGAGGACTTGAGGGCAGCAGGCGTGTGCAGAACTGAAGGAAATTTGGATGTTCACTGACTTCAATCCCATACTCCAAGAGTGATTTTTTTTTAAAAAAAATGATAATCCAAATTCCCTAGAGTTCAAAACAGACTGAAGCCCTAAGTGGATGAAGCTTTTTCTATTTTTGCTTCCAAAGTTTCCTCACGCAGTGACTGGTGAAAATTGCCCTCATGATGATGTACGCTGTTACTGCAGTTCCTCTGTGTGGACTGCCCAGAAAGCAAAGCGAAACATTTATCCTATTGAAGGAGAAATGAGGAGAGACTGCGTAGTCTAGGCCTATATTCCCTAGAGTTTAGGAGAATGAGGTTTCATTGATCTCATTGAAATATATAAAATTCTTGGAAGGGCTTGACAGGGGAGTATTTTTCCCTTAGCTGGGAGTCCAGAGCTAGAGACCATGGTCTTAGAATACAGGGTCAGCCATTTAGGACTCACATGAGGAGAAGCCTCTTTACTCAGAAGGTTATGAACCTTTGGAATTCTCTATCCCTCAGGGCTGTGGATGTTCAGTATTGAATATATTCAAGACTGAGATTAACAGATTTTTGGACGCTAAGGGAATCAAGGGACAAGGGACGGTGAGGTTAAGGTCAAAGATCAGCCGTGACCTTACTGAATGGCGGCGCAGGCTCAAGGGGCCAAATGACCTACTCCTGCTCCCTAATTCTTATATTCATTTGAAAACTGCAAAGGAAAGAACTAGCCCCAAAACTGCATACAGGGCCAATGGTTGAGCTAAACAGTAATAAAAGGGAATGAGATATGCACAAGCGACATGACTCAAACCCGAAGTAACAAGCCAGGGAAAGTCGCTGTGGGAATATTACAGGTCAAGTATCCTTTATCAAAACCCTCAGGCCTGATTGCATTTTGGATTTCAGATCACTTCAGTTTTTGGATACCGCATATAAACCTATATTAAGATGGCCTAAGCCTAGGCTAGCTGTAGTCTAAGGTAAACAAAATGGCTAGGAAAGTTAGATGTATCACTGAATAATAAATACAGGGCACCTGAAAAAAATTGTTTTTGACATAGTCACCACAAAAATCACAAGGTAAACCGTGCAGACAAACAGCTAGACTTCCCGCGCTAAAGGTTGATGAGGTTCAAAAAAAAGTGCGGTTTTTGGATGTATTTGGGCTTCAGATTTACGGATAAAGGATGCTCAATCTGTATCACACAAATGCTGGATCTGTTCAGATCAAATTTATTCGCTCGCTAACTTGATGTCAAGATTATACAACACTCACATCTCACAGCAGCGTTTGATACAACTGCACAAAAGCATTCATATGATAAGGTTGAAGCTTTAAGGCCCTCTCCAGAGACTTGGGTACATAACTCAAGTTGACACCCCAGTGCCAGCGCTGAGGGAGTGCTGCGCCGTCAGAGATGCCGTCTTTCAGATAAGATGTTCAGCTGAGGCCAAGTCCGTCTTCTCAAATGGATGTGAAAGATCCCATGGCACTATTTGAAAGAGGCTTTCTAGAGCTCTGACCAATATTTATCCCCTAGCCAACATTACTAAAAAAAATTATGCGGTCATTGTCCCATTGCTGTATGTGAGGTCTTGCAGTGCACACATTGGCAGTAACATTCGCGCCACACAAATGCTAGGCAATGACCATCTCCATCAAGAGAGACTCTAACCATCGCTCCTTGACATTCAATGGCATTACCATCACTGAATCCCCCACTATCAACATCCTGGGGTTACCATTGATCAGAAACTGAACTGGACTAGCCATATAAATACTGTGGCTACAAGAGCCGGTCAGAGGCTAGGAATCCTGTAGCGAGTAACTCACCTCCTGACTCCCCAAAGCCTGTCCTCCATCTACAAGGCACAAGTCAGGAGTTCGATGGAATATTCCCCACTTGCCTGGATGAGTGCAGCTCCAATAACACTCGAAGCTCGACACCATCCAGGATAAAGCAGCCCGCTTGATTGGCATTACATCCACAAACATTCACCTCCCCCACTACCGATGCACAGTGGTAGCAATGTGTACCATCTACAAGATGCACTTCAGGAATTCACCAAGGCTCATTCCACAGCACCTTCCAAACACACAACCACTACCATCTAGAAGGACAAAGGCAGCAGTCACATGGGAACACCACCACCTGGAAGTTCCTCTCCAAGCCACAGACCATCTTGACTTGGAATATATCGCCGTTCCTTCACTGCGGCTGGATCAAAATCTTGGAACTCCTTCCCTAACTGCACTGTGGGTGTACCTACACCACATGGACTGCAGCGGTTCAAGAAGGCAGCTCACCACCACCTTCTCAAGGGCAATTAGGGATGGGCAATAAATGCTGGCCCATCCAGCGATGCCCACATCGCATGAGTGAATTAAAAAAAAAACTACTCTTCAATGTCCATATACCAAGAATGCATTTTATAAAAAAAGAACTCAAGACTACCTAATACTGCAACACCAGTCCTGGATGATGAGTCCTGGTTGCTGTACGTAGCCTAGGAGACACATGTAAAGTTCAAAACAAACATGTTTTTCATTAGAGCTCCTGACCGGATTAAGTCTTTCTGCCTTCACTTCCAGTGTTTCAACTCGCAGTGACAGCGGTGGAAATGTTGTCATGGTATAAAGTAAGGGACGGGTTTGTTTGTGTGTGAGTGAGTTCATCAGGGACAATAAAGCTGAGCAGCTGCCCACACCTGTGCTAAAATATTTTGGTGCACCCCTTCACGAAGAATGTATTCTATACGTTCAACTCCAGCCCCAAGTGTCTGCTTCCTGTCCTGAAGGCACAGCGTCTCGTTGGCGTGGCCAGAGAATAGTGGAGGGTCAGAACAGGCCTGGTATCCCAGCCCTCTCTCTCCAGTGCTCTAATTCTCCCATCTTAGCATTCAACTTGAGTGTCTCGAAGATTTAGTCTCTAACCACCATTCAGACTAACGTTTTTGGGACGTAGCATTTGAGTAATTTCACCCATGACATGCAATAAGTGTGGCGCCCTTGAGGGAGAACTGACAACTTCGAACCTCAGTTTGCCAAAGCTCTCCTGCAACTGCAGTTGCCCTCAACTCCCGTCCAGGTCTGTTGTAGACTCAATTGACAGAGATCCATTGCTGTGGTCAATCAACAACTCCATTATTATTGTATCCATGTGACTCGGAGGCTGGCAGAAGATGAATGAGATGCACTTCATTTTTTTTTTCCTGTCCAGCAGTTCCCATAGACTGGCAGAGGTCCTGAGGCTCACCAATATATTCTACGCATAGAAGTTAGGTAGGTCTCCTGTCTGTGTCCTAACTCACACCAAGACCCGTCCACCCGTCACCCCAGTGCTTACTGACCTGCATTGACTCTTGGTCCAGCAAAGCCGCAATTTTAAAATTCTCACCCTTGTTTTCAGTTCCCTTCATAACCTCACCCCTCCCTATCTCTGTAAACCCCTCCAGTCATACAGCCCTCCAAAATATCCGTGCTCCTCCAATTATGGTTTTCTTCTGTATCCCCAGTTTTCATCGCTCCGCTACTTCAGCTGGAGTTCTCTCCACCCTCTCCCCTCTTTTACAATGCTTTTTAAAACGTGACAAATTCTGCTTAATAAAGCTTCTGTGAAGCATCTTGGGGACATTTTACCACAGAAATGGCTCTACATAAATGCATGTTATTGTTCTTGTAGTTGTTGAGGTTTATGTCACACTGTCACCATGGTCTCCTGCAGCTTAACTGGCCAAGGGAGAGCAATTTTCCAGAGTATCTCTTCCATGCTGGCCTATGTATAAATCCTCCCATTATTTCCATCTCCCCCCACCAGCAGATTGAACCATAGTTACAGCACAGAAGGAGGCCATTCAGCCCATCATGTCAGTGCCAGCTGTCCACCAGAGTGCCAATGGTGGGGGTGGGGGGTGGTTGCGGAGGGGTGATGTGAAGCATGGATAGTGTGCGCACTTTACAACATATCAGTGGGTTGTAATATGCGCTGGTCTTTTCCCCCTCTTATTTGTGTGTTCCCTCATATATGAGCTGACCAACGATCCTGAATGCTTCGAGCAAAGACATTCTCCCCTAGTATCTGTCTAACTTATTTTTCACTCACTTAAACCTAGTCCTCTGGAGCCATGGAAGGAAAATACAAAACTGACAAACAGGAAAAACCCAGCTGCTCCTTTATTGCCTGCCACACATTCATGATGGCTGTTGCAGTGTGACTAAACTTCCTACACTCACCGTCATGTAATCTCCTGGGAAATGCAAAAATACCCGCGCGGGCTGGGGGAACCCGGTTGGGGGGGGCGGGGGGGGTGCAATAAGAGACAAAATATTCCCAGGAAAGTTCCACCCCGATCCACCTCCTGCTTCCCACCCCTCGGGCGATGAAAACCAGTCTGGGGAAGCACAGGGACCAAGTGTTATCTGTGAAAAATCTAGGATCTGTCTCAGGCACCCTCTGGTGATGTGTCCACATGGCTAATTTTCATGTGCGATGGTGAGTGGCGGCAGACTGATCAATCACTGGGGACCATCCTCGTTCACGCCCAATCCTGTTCTCACCTGATGTCTGCACAGGCATTTTCCAGCAGTGTAATGCTTTCCCCTCCCCTTTCCTTGGGGTGCCTGGACACCGACAGCATCACACAGCCTCGGACTGACACCAACTGAAGATCTCTTGAGAAACGAGGTGAAAGAAAGATAGGTGGATCTGCAAAATCCTCAGGAGCTTTCTCTCTCTCTCTCTCTCTCTCTCACACTCTCTCTCTCTCTCTCACGCTGTACTTTACTGAGCCTTCATTTGTTCGATTGCTCTCAGTCATGCCAACGTCACTTGCTGGAACCCACATCCACAGCGTGCAGTTGCAATGTTAACATCCTCTGGCATTGTTCCCAGGAACAGAGACTGAACTGGGCAAGGAGCCAAATGGCATCCTCCACAGTGACTGAGGATTTCTCCTAGCAATGCTGAAAGCAGAGCTAATTATAGGGTTAATTACTACACTGAAGCAGGATCCGATACACAAACGGGATGGGGTGGAGGGGGAAATCAGGGCTGGTGGGAGGGCTGGGGTGGTCACCAAAACAACAACAACAGTATATTTATAACGTCCCAAGGTGCTTTAGGGGAGTATTTTTCTTATTCTTTCACAGGATGTGAGTGTCGCTGGCTAGGCCAGCATTTTGCTGTTCATCCCTAATTGCCCTTGAGAAGATGGTGGTGAGCTGCCTTCTTAAACAGCTGCAGTCTAAAACAAAATTTGACACTGAGCCACACAAGGAGACATTAAGCCAGATGACCAGAGGCTTGGCAAAAGAGGTGGGTTTTATGGAGTATCTTAAAGGCGGAGGTGTAGAGAGGGGATTCCAAAGTTTGGGGCCTGGGCAACTGAGGGAGTAAAGTCAGGGATGCACGAGAGGACAGGATTGGAGGAGTAGAGTGCAGATACCCCAGAGGGTTGTGGGGAGTTGATCACAGAGACTGGGGGTGTGAGGCCATAGAAAAATTTGAAAACAAAGATGGCAATTTTAAAATCAAGTCATTGCGCAGTCAGGTGCCGCTGTTTGTCAGCGAGCACAGGGGTGATAGCGGAACAGGACTAGGTGCAGGTAAGAACACGGGCAGTTTTGGGTGACCTCAAGTTTACAGACATAAAGATACGAAAACACAAAAATGAATGAACTTGCATCTGTATAGTGCTTTTGACAGCCTCAGGACATCGCAAAGCGCTTTACAGCCAATGAAGTACTTTATTTCTAAGTGCGGCCACTGTTGCAATGTAGGAAACACGGCAACCAATTTGTGCATAGCAAGCTCCCACATAAACCTTAGCACTCTTGCTTAACAAAAATGTACCAATCACTGTTTTTCATTTGACCCCAACAGCAGCTTTTTTTGAAGGAGAGAGTTTCAAATTTCTACTACCCTTCCTGTGACAATGAGCTTCCTGACAGCACCCCCCACCCCGAATAGCCTCGCTCTAATTTTAAGGTTATACCCTCCTTACTGTTTGAGCAGTGAAGCTAGGAAGAAAGGAACAGGAGTCGGCCATTTAGCCCCTTGAGCCTGCTCTGCCGCTCAATGAGATCATGGCAGATCTGCGCTCTCGCTCCATATACCTGCCTTTGCCCCATCTCCTTAATAACTGCGGTTAGTAGAAATCTAGCAAACTCCTTTCAAAATTAGTTGCCTCCCTCACCGCCCCGAATAGCTTTTTATTTACCTTTTCAGTAATTTAAATCTGTTGAGCAGGTTCGAGGGGACAGACAGTCTCCTCCTGCTCCTATTTCTTGTGTTCTTGTGTTGTGATTGATTACGATGTGGCAACTGGAATACCGTGTGAGGCGAGAGATGTGTGGCTTATGTCAGTCGTAGCCCAGCAGTGATGATGCTAGGTCTGGAACATTTGAGCTGCTGACTGAGAGCATAAGCACCTGGGAATGAATCACCAATATGTGATGGACATCTTCCCTCAAAGTGCATAATGACCGGACTTTGCCTGGTCACCCGTCAGTAGAGGAATCTTTTCGTGCCTCACCGGCGCTCTCTATCAAGAACGGGAGCCAAAGGAGAGGCCGTGACAACTGAGAGAACTCTCGCTCTGCAAATAGTGTCACGGGATCTTTTCTACCTCTTCTGAAAACCAGCAGCTCTCCTTCAGCAGGCTGCAGTGCAGTATTGGGGGAATGTTGCACTATCCAAGGTCACGCCTTTTGAACGAGGCCTTAAATCGATACATCGCCTGCCCTCTCAGGTGACCGTGGATTACACCATGGGACGCAGTTAAGGGAGTTCTTCCTGGTATCCTGGCCAATATTTATCCCTCAGCCAACATCACTAAACAACTTTTTTGTTTGGCCATTATCAAACTGCAGTTTGTGGGAGCTTGCTGTGCACAAATTGGCCGCTGCGTTTTCTATATTAGAACAGTGAGGGCGCCTCGAAAGCGCTTCACTGGCCAGAAGGGGCTTTGGGACACCCTGAGGTTGTGAAAAGTGCTATATCAATGCAAGTCTTCATTTTCACCACCAACCTAGGTTATGGGTTCAAGTAGATGGAGTGGGGTTTGGTCCCATGGCCTCCTGACCCAGGTTATCATGTAACCAACTGAGGAAAGCTGATACTTGGAGAAAAATGGCCTCGATGGAGATGAGGAAAATCTTGGCCAGTGAATCCAAGCGAACTTACATTGTCTCCAATTTGCTCGTGTGCTCTGGATGTGGTATTACTGTCGAGTTGATAACTGCAGGCATTCAATGTGGAAACTTTGACGTTCTGGCTGGGCATTAGGAAAGTTGAGGGGGAAGCTGCAAGAAAAATTCCAATACCTGGATCTTATTGGTGGGAGGGCCGGGTCCCCATGTTTTAAGTTGGCATCTTGTCAGCTGAAGACAGTTCAATCACTCTCCTTCCTGCTCCAATGCCTTAATGTGAATGCCCCATACCTGCAAGATAGTCCAGATGTGAAATGCCTGTTGAATTATACCACTTATAAAAATGGACATTAGGTAACAATTTCATTGTTATAACAACAACAACTTATATTTATATAATGCCTTTAACGTAATAAAATGCCCCAAGTCACTTCACAGGAGTGTTATACAGCAAAACTAAACGTCGAACCGTATAAGGTGACATTAGGGCGTATGGGCCAAAACCTTGGTCAAAGAGATAGGTTTAAAGGAGGAAGGTGAGGTAGAGAGGTCTGGGGATGTAGACAGGGTACTCCAAAGCTTAGGGCCTAGGCGCCTGAAAACACATCCACCAGTGGTGGGGTGATTCAATTCGGGGATGCTCAAGAGGTCAGAATTGGAGGAGCACAGAGATCTCTAGAGGGTTGTGGAGCTGGAGGAGGTTACAGAGATAGGAAGGGGGCGAGGCCATGGAGGGATTTGAAAACAAGGATGAGAATTTTACAGTCAAGACGTTGCTTGACTAGGCGCCACTGTAGGTCAGTGAGCGCAGGTGTAATGGGTGAACTGGGCTCGGTGCAAATAAGGACGTGGGCTGCAGAGTTTTGGATGGTCTCAAGTTTATAGATTTATCTGATGCAATTGCTCTCTGATGTGTGCCCTGAGGTGGACATTGTTCTCATCTTCCTTATTCTGCTCACTATATTTCGAGGGAAACTGATGCGTAAGGGGGGAAGACAACAGTAGGGACCATAAATGTAAGATGATCACAAATAAATCCAGTAAGGAATTCAGGGAAAACCTCTTTACCCAGAGACTGGTGAGAACGTGGAACTCGCTCCTGTAGGGAGCAGCTGAGGCAGATAGTATAGATGTATTTAATGGGAAGTTAGATAAAGGGGAGAAAGGAATAGAAGGTTAGACTGATATGGTGAAATTAAGAGGGGTAGGAGGAGGCGCATATGGGGCATTAAGGCCAGCATGCACCAGATGGGCCGAAGGGCCCACTTCTGTACATTCTCCGTAATGAACTCCTGACTGCAGCAAAAGCTATAAATTCTAGTCTCTTCGATTTAGGATAAATCTTTTCTGCTGCAATCTCAATTTCTACTGATAGGGATTGAACTTACCGGTAAGTAAGCAAGTTCTGCCTCGAAGAATTGACTATTGGGGCGGTCCAGCTGATATGTGCATTGTTCCTTTCAGTTTTGGATTGAGCCCACGCTGTTGGATCTGCTGTTGCTGCCATCTCACAAGTTCCAATAAGCGAAATGAAAACAGAAAATGCTAGAAAAACTCAGCAGGTCTGGCAGCATCTGTGGAGAGAGAAAGAGTTAACGTTTCACGTCCGTATGACTCTTCTTCAGAGCTGGAGCTGCAACTCAGAAGAAAAGTATATGGACTCGAAATGTTAACTCTGTTTTTATTTCAGATTTTCCAGTATTTTGCTGTTATTCCAATAAGCAAAGCCAATTTTAGACAGATTTGAATCCTGCTGCCCATGGTTGTGAGTTGACGGCATAAAACTGCCCAATATTTAGCATCAAATTGGCCATCCCGTTCACATGGCCTGAACAGTAGCTGATGTGGGAAAGGTGAATGCCGCATTGCATTTCTGAGGTTGACTCTGATGTAGCGTTGGGGCAGTGCAATAAGAACATAAGAAATAGGAGCAGGAGTAGGCCATTCGGCCCCTCAAGCCTGGCCTGCCATTCAATAAGATCATGGCTGATCTGCCCCAGGCCTCAACTCCTCTTTCGTGCCAGCTTCCTCATAGCCCTCAACTCCCCGACATTTCAGAAATCTATCTACCTCCTCTTTAAATACTTTCAGTGATCTAGCCTTCACAACTCTCTGGGGTAGAGAATTCCAGACATTCACTACCCTCTTGAGAGAAGAAATTCCTTCGCATCTCAGTTTTAAATGAATGTCCCCTAGTTTGAGATTCCCCCACTAGTGGAAACATCTTCTCAACATCTGCCCTGTCAAGCCCCCTCAGAATCGTGTACGGTTTCAATAAGATCACCCCGCATTCTCCTAAACCCTAATAAGTAAAGGCCTAACCTGTTTAGCCGTTCTTGATAAGTCAACCCCTTCATGTGGCTCAGTTCATAGCACCCTTGCCTTTGAATCAGAGGTTTGTGGGTTCATGTCCCACTCCTGGAAACCAAGAACTGTGATTGTACTCGAAAGAGTTGCAATCTGTGACTGTTGATAACTCGAAAGAGTTTCATCCCAGGAATCAGCCTAGTGAATCTCTTTTGAACTGTCTCCAATGCTAGTACGTCCTTTCTTAATGTAATGAAAACCTTACCCTACCACAACCTGGCTGGGGAACTGTATTCGCTTTGAGTAAGAACACTTAGGTAAGAGCTGATTGACGAAAACAGCTTTTGCTCTTTTATTTTCTGCCATCACTTTCTCTCTCCCTTTTTAAGAAGAAAAATTAAAAACCTCTTCGTGCGAACAGAGCTCATTATGCAAAGAAGCTGTTCATTGACTGAAGCTTGCTCGTTTGAAATAATCTTAGCAGTTTGGGTAATTGAAATATAAAAGAATTAGCAACACTAATTTCATGGGCATATTGCCAACAGTGACATCTGCAGTCATTCCTGTCGTCTTCCACCACCCCCCACCCCCCCATCCCACCAACTAACCCCCAGCAGCACCACCACCCTCCCCAATCCCCACCCACAGACCTTCCCCTCACATGAAAGGCCAACAGTTTTGCAGTCAAAGCTGTTGGCACGGATTTAGCTGGAACACGATGCTGTGACGAATCTGTTGGGCAGTCTTATCGGGCACAGGCTCTTACCTTTGCCCTGCCCGCCAGGGCGTTTGACAAGCTGTGTGTGTGTGTGCGCAAGAGTTAGTCAGTTGGCAAGGTGAAGGTCGCTACAGCTCAGTGACAGTTTGGATGCAACAGAAGCCCCTCAGGGAGGGAGAGAGAGAGAGAGAGAGTGAGTGAGAACGGTGTGAAAAAGAAAGGGAACGAGATGTACACGTGAGACAAGCGAGAATTGAAAGGTCTGCTGAGACTCCCGTCTGACTCGTCTGTTGACAACACAAACATTCTGGTGAGCCACCTGGGCTGGATTTTGTATTTATAAAAAAAAAAGACATTGAAGTATTAACCCTCAAGCCTCCTAGACGTTGTTGGAATCTTTTTTTCCTCCCCACCACTCCCCGCCCCACTTCCTTTTTGTGATCTATCGCTTCCAAGTCTCAGTGCTGCTGAATTTTCTCACTTTACCACTGAGCAGCACCAGGTCAGCATGCCAACAATGACAACTTGCATTTGTATAGTGCCTTTAATGTTGTAAAATGTCCAAAGGCACTACACAGGAGCAATTATCAAACAAAGTCTGACACCAAGCCACACGAGGAGCTATTAGGACAGGTAGCCAAAAGCTTGGTCCAAGACTTTTAAGGAATGTCTTAAAGGAGGAGAGAGAGGTAGAGATGTGGAGAGGTTTAGGGAGGGAATTCCAGAGCTTAGGCGCTAGGCAGCTGATGCCAAAGGTGCAGCGATTAAAATGGGGGATGGCTGAGTACAAAATTGGAGGAGTGCAGAGATTTCGGAGGATTCTAGGACTGGAGGAGAATATTCAGATAGGGAGGGGTGAGGTCCTGGGTAAAGCTTCCTGTAAAGTTACTCCTACTTGTACCGGTATGATTTTTCAATGTCCCACAGAGCCACCTCTTAATGCCATCCTGAGCAGGGATGTGACATGTTCAGGGCTGCCAGCTGCTGATTGTCTTTTTTTTTGTAAATCAGAATATTCCTGTGAAGCAGTAAATATTTTTCTGTGTGACTTGCCTGCAGTCATAAAATGCATCGAGACAGTGCGATCATGACACTATTTTGCAAAATGATTAACCACTCCCACATGTAGCTGCAAATGAACAGTGACTATTAGCCTGAGTTATTAAAAATCTTGGAGAAATTGTCACAGCCCTTTACTTCCTGTTATTAAAATTTTTTGTTGTGCTTTCCCCATCGCTATGCCAACATTTCCTATCGCTATGCCAACATTTCCCACTAAATTGTTCCATGTCAACTGTCACGTAATTGCAGGCTCTGGTCAATAGGGGTCTCTGCGGGGTCAATCTCCTGAATTCTCTTTACCAGCTCTGTCACTATCTTGTTTATCTAAGAAATATATTCATCAACTGGCTATGGGCAACAGCGCAGGGAAATTTTACTTATGTATTGAAGCCACAACATGTGCAAGAGACTGGCAACTAAGTGAAAGTAAGCATGTACCATGGATAGGTACATGGGAAACTATTATGTTGGCCCACTTCTATCTAGAGAGAGGAGGACTATCAAAGTTAACATTATGGAAGAACAACTCTTATACAAATTTCCTCCAGGGGTGTACTATTCATTTGTTTGATACAATAAAGCTGTTAATAAAGCTTACAAAACTTGTGGCTTTATAAATAGAGTACAAAAAGCTAGGAAGTTATGCAAAAGCTTCATAAATCATTGGTTAGGCCTCAGCTGGTGTACTGTGTCTAATTCTGGGCACCGCACTTTAGGAAGAATGTCAAGGCCCTGGAACAGGGGTAGAGAAGCTTTACCAAAATGGCACTGGTGATGAGGAACTTCAGTTATGTAGAGAGACTGGAGAAGCTGGGATTGTTCTCCTTAGAGAGCAGCAGGTTAAGGCGAGATTTAATTCAAAATTTTTGAGGTATTTTGATAAGGTACACAAGGAGGGTTAAGGGCATAGATTTATGACAGTGGGCAAAAATGCCAAGGGGAAATTAGAACTGCTTTCTACAAAGCGAGCTATGGTCCGGAATGCATTGTCAGAATGAGTGACGGAAACATATTCAACAGAAACTTTCTAAAGTAAAGCGTACACAAACTTAAAAATATTTTTTGCAGATCTGTGGGGAAAGAGCAGGAGGCGTGGGTTTAACACGGTAGATCATTCAAAGAGCTGGCATAGGCAAAATGGGTCCAATTGCCTCCTATGTTTGTATAATGCTATGTAGCTAATCTGTGCTGATTTTTATCATCTCCACTGAATGTGTGGAAGTGTTAGAATTAGCTCCAGTGGCTGAATCCAGGAGGGGAATTATCAGTAAAGGATATGTGCTTCTGGTTCCTGCTGTGAAGCGGATGTCAAGGCGAAGACAAGGCTCATCGTCTGTGTTCGTGCATGAAGAATCAGCACACCAGCAAGATACTGATTATCTTTGTGGGATTATAACACAGCAAGGAGGCAACACCTTCAGGAGGGGGGCCCAGGGAGAGGAAGGAAGAAAATTGGTAAGGGTTGCGAGGGGGGGAATGGTTTGTAAACCACTGACGTGTGTATTATCTGCCCTGATGCTTCCCAGTCCTTTTCCCATGACCGACAACACCCCCCCCCCCTCCGACCCCCCCAGTCTCTTCATTTCTCCCCCCAGATGTACATTAATCTTCAGTTGAACAGCTGGGTGGAGATTCTTTTGTTGCTGTTGCTGTTCTCCGTTCAGTAAGTTGAATGGTGCATGTATTTGGACTTTGAGAGAGAAGGAGATTGGGTTTGGCTGTGTGATGCCCCTCCCTCCACTCGGAACATGCAGATGTTGCACGTGAAGATTTGACTACTTTGGTGAAGAATCGGAAAATGAAGGGCAGGGTGGGTTGCGAGGAAGATGAGGTTGTATTCTAGGTTAAAGGATCTCCATGCTCTACCTTCAATGTGTGGAGCATTGGTGCTGGAGAGTGCAATCTTTTCCTATTTCAGAATCAAGCACTCCCAAATCAGCTTTATCAACAGGTAAAGCTTTTTATAGTCCACACCAAAACTCAGGAGAGCATCACCAGCCACACCTTGAAGACACAGCATGCAGATCTTTGAATGACTATCACCCTGGCTTGCTTCCCTCCTCTCAGTTCCTCTCTTCCCTCCGTCATTGCGACCATACAATGTACCTCCCCAGTCCAACACTACGACCTCCACCACACAATAGGGCGATAGCAGTAGGTTGCGAGCGGTCACCATCATCTCCAAGTCACAAACGCCATCCCGAATTGGGATATGTCTCAGCTGTGCCTTTATGGCCACTAGGTCAAAATCTCGGAAGTCACTACCTAACAACAGCACTGTGGATGTACCTTTGCCACATGGACTGTAACAGCCCAAGAAGCTGGCTCACCACCACCTTCTCAAGGGGTAACCAGGGGCGGGCAGTTAAAGCTGGACATGCCAGTGATGCCCACGTCCCGAGAATAAATGGGCCAAAAATTTAAAAACGCTGTGACGTGCTAAAATACAGGTACCTGTGCCTTGAGTGTACTGGGTTCAATGGCTGACCCTTCTGTCACTTCCTGGGTACAGGTGTGCATTGCGTCAGTCTGAGGTGGAACTGGTGGGGGAGCTTTGATGTTTTGGCATCGCACCTTGTGAAAGAAGCCAGTGCCACTTTCAGAGATTTTTAAAATGCTCACAGAAACAAAGAGGCTGGAGACCTGCAGATTGGGTATGTCCCCAAACTTCCTACCCACTTGCCCAGATTGTAATTATTTTGACACAGAACAGAGGAATGAGGGCTTAATGTCAATCTTTAAGAGCAAATTTTATTAAAAACTTTACCACCTTCTTTCATATATATTTGCTTCTGCCACTCTCACCCCACTCTTCCACAGTGAGGAGTTATCAGCAACTCGGTGACATGGGAATGGTTGGTGGGGAGTGCAATTCGGGGTGTCTTAACCCCGTGACTCACTACTGCGTGGCATCGCTCCCACAGGTATGCCACTCAAATGCTTACCCAGTAGGGTTGGAAATCACAATACCCTTTCTATAAAACTATCCATTGGTACCCCAAGTTGTCATTGTGTGGACATCAAACTCAGGCGAGTTCGCTGAGCTCTGAACAAGAGTCATACGGACTCGAAACGTTCACTCTGTTTCTCTCTCCACAGATGCTGCCAGACCTGCTGAGTTTTCCCAGCATTTTCTGTTTTTATTTCAGGTTTCCGGCAGCCGCAGTGTTTTGCTTTTATCTGTAGGGTTAGCTGAGGTTAGGGACAGCTGTGGGTCTTAGCTGCGACCTGTACCATCATTTGTTTCTCTTCCCCCAAAGCGGGTGCCTGCCCTCTGCTTTCCTTTGCTTCTTTCTCTGCCAGTGACCATCTGTGTTGCGCACTTGCCAGTTGTCTCTCAAACTTTGCTTTGACCCAAGCATTTGGTCACCTGTCCTAAAATCTCCTTATGTGGCTCAGCATCAAAATTTTGTTTGACAATCATTCCTGTTGAAATGCCTGTACTACATTGAAGGTGCTGTACAAACACAAGTGTTGTCTGTTGTCTCTGCGCTGTAGTTATGTGTACCTTTGCCTGCTCATTTTCTCTGCAGTTAACCATTAGAAACCCACTCCCTGATTACAGTCAACCTCAGTAAATCCCAAACAAAAACAAAAATACCTGGAAAAACTCAGCAGGTCTGGCAGCATCTGCGGAGAGGAACACAGTTAACGTTTTGAGTCCGTATGACTCTTCAACAGAACTAAGTAAAAATAGAAGAGAGGTGAAATATAAGCTGGTTTAAGGGTGGGGGGTGGGACAGGTGGAGCTGGATAGAGGGCCAGTGATAGGTGGAGATAACCAAAAGATGTCACAGACAAAAGGACAAAGAGGTTTTGAAGGTGGTGATATTATCTAAGGAACGTGCTAATTAAGGGTAGAAAGCAGGACAAGCAAGGTGCAGATAGCCCTAGTGGGGGTGGGGTGAAGGGAAGGGATCGAAATGGGCTAAAAGGTAGAGTTAAAACAATGGATGGAAATACATTTAAAATTAATGGAAATAGGTGGGAAAAGAAAAATCTATATAAATTATTGGGAAAAAAAAGGGGATCGGAAAGGGGGTGGGGATGGAGGAGAGAGTTCATGATCTAAAATTGTTGAACTCAATATTCAGTCCGGAAGGCTGTAAAGTGCCTAGTCGGAAGATGAGGTGCTGTTCCTCCAGTTTGCGTTGAGCTTCACTGGAACATTGCAGCAGGCCAAGGACAGACATGTGGGCATGAGAGCAGGGTGGAGTGTTGAAATGGCAAGCGACAGGGAGGTCTGGGTAATGCTTGCGGACAGACCGAAGGTGTTCTGCAAAGCGGTCACCCAGTCTGCGTTTGGTCTCTCCAATGTAGAGGAAACCGCATTGGGAGCAGCAAATACAATAGACTAAATTGAGGGAAGTGCAAGTGAAATGCTGCTTCACTTGAAAGGAGTGTTTGGGCCTTGGACGGTGAGGAGAGGGGAAGTAAAGGGGCAGGTGTTGCACCTTCTGCGGTTGCATGGGAAGGTGCCGTGGGAGGGGGTTGAGGTGTAGGGGGTGATGGAGGAGTGGACCAGGGTATCCTGGAGGGAACGATCCCTATGGAATGCCACCGGGGGGGTGAAGGGAAGATGTGTTTGGTGGTGGCATCATGCTGGAGTTGGCGGAAATGGCAGAGGATGATCCTTTGAATGCGGAGGCTGGTGGAGTGATAAGTGAGGACA
>NC_135891.1:10530419-10536834 GCF_964194155.1 Cetorhinus maximus
CTCCAGCACCTGCACACAGTGGCAGCAGTGTGTGTACCATCCATAAGATGTACTGCACAGCTCACCAAGGCTCCTTTGACAGCACCTTTCAAACCCACGCCCTCTACCACCTAGAAGGGCAAGGGCAACGGGGGCGTGGGAACACAATTGCCTTCAAGTTCCCCTCTATAAGTCCCGCACCATCCCGATTTGGAACTATATTACTGTTCCTTCACTGTCACTGGGTCAGAATCCTGGAAATTTCTCCCTAACAGCACTGTGGGTGTTCCCATGCCACATAGGCTGCAGCGGTTCAAGAAGATGGCTCACCGCCAATGTTTCAAGGGCCATTAGGGATGGGCTGTAAATCTGGTTCAGCCAGTGACACCCACATCACATGGGCATTTAAAAAAAGGATGTTATGGCACCTTTTACAACCTCAGGAAAATGCAGCAACCAATTCACACTCAGCAAGGTTTGCCTGTCTAGTTTTGGGGAGATGATGGCATAGCGGTAATGTCACTGGACTGGTAATCCAGAGGCCAAAGCCCTGGTGACATGGGTTCAAACCCCGCCACAGCAGCTGGTGGAGTTCACATTCAATTAATAAATCTGGAACATTGAGCTAGTCTCCATGACAACTCTCATTGATTGTGGTAAAAACCCATCTGGTTCACTCATGCCCTTTAGGGAAGGAAACCTGCCACCCTTACCTGGCCTGGCCTACATGCGACTCCAGACCCACAGCAACGTGGTCGATTCTTAACTGCCCCCCTGAAATGGCCGAGCAAATCACTCAGATTAAGGGTGGACAAGAAAAAAAAAGCAACGTAATGAAAGGGAATCTTTTTTTTAAACTAATATTTATTGAGGGATACATATTGGCCAGGATACTGGGGCGAACTTCCCTATTCTTCTTCAAAATAGCACCTTGGAATCATTTAAGCCCAGCTGGGTAACACCAAGGCGTGAGGTGATGAAGCACGATCACCATGACTCCAGCAGCTCCCCCAGGGAGAGCCAGAACCTTCTGCACCGGCTGGTGCCCAGGGTAGCTGTCAGGAGGGTCAAAACCCATGACCAAGTGTACCAACTCGAGGTGAACTCCACAGTATACTGAGGGGCAAAGGAACCTTGCATACCTTTGATCGCATGACACCTTTTAAGGTTTTCTACTGCGTGCTGTGTGGTAAAGGTTATGCGGTGGGGGTGTTGTTACAGTTAACTCTGGCAGTCTAAGCTGCTGCAGTGCCATTCACTTTTAGATGCATGTAATAGTCTGGAGCTATGGATGGTGATGGTAAGAGGCCCCAACTTTCTTTCCATCATATGGCTGACCAGGAATCTCTCCCACCCTTACTGGCTGCCGTTGGTGTGTTGGAAGGATTTGGGGATTGATACCCGACCTGTTTGGCTGTGTTATGAACACACCTTCCTTGGCCATCAAGTCCTGGAAGTGGGACTTGAACCAGGAGCTCCTGGCTCAAGGATGCTATCCACTGCGCCCACAAGACCTCCAGAAGGGCTACTAGCACAAGTATATACGGAAGATGGTTCAGGCTAACAGTTTAACTAAATCATGACAGACGTGTGTGTAATTCTATTGCAAGTGGGCAAGATGGCACAAGTCTCTCAGAATAAAATTTAGATCCAGGCTATAGGCCTACAGGCAAGGTTAGTGCAATGGGATGGAGCGGAGAGGGGGGTGGGGGGAAGAGTCACCGCCAATCGTTATTTCCATGATTAGAGAAAGGGTTATGATGCAGGGAATGTTTTGAAACATGTGCGGGTAAATGTGGAATTTGGCAATGACAGGTTATTGTGTGAGTCACCTGTCCTGGCCCACAGCTGTGTGCTGGCACCCTCCCACACGGGAAACGGATTCGATTCCAACCACCTGGTACACATGCTGTGCCTCCAAGGAAAATCAGCTGAAACACAGAGCGCTGTTCACGGATTAATGGGTGCCTTAGTGGCTCGCTTGGGTTGGCACTTGGCTCTGCCTTTCCTTGATGATTTTATTTTGGGTCATATTTTCCACGTGATTCAGGATCCTCTGTGGGAGCGTGGGAGGAGTAGAACACATGTTTCAAAGTATGGCCCTATTTTAAAGCAAAACAGGCCAGGAAAACTAACCAAAACTTAGATAAAGAATGCGAGCGTCCTTCTCAAAGTGGCTGTGCGTAAAGCCACAGGTGTAAGCTTTCATCTTCGACAATCACTTGCATTTACGTAGCACCTTTTACAGAGTAAAACAAAGTGCTTCACAGGAAAGGCTGTTATCACACAAAAAAATCTTAATACAGAGCCAAAGAAGGAGCTGTTAGGACAGGTGACCAACAGATAGATCTTAAGGAGCATCTTAAAAGAGGAGAGGTAGAGAGTTGGCAAGGTTTAGGGGAGAATTCCAGAGCCTGGGGTCTAGGCTGGACCTTCACCTGGCCGAGTGGGTCAGACCCTGGGTGTAGGATACATTCAACCCTCATTCCATGGATTAAAATCCAGGCATGGCAGTCAGAGGGTGGTGGATCTTTGGAATTCTCTACCCCAGAGGAAGCTCAATCATTGAGCACGTGCAAAGCAGAGGTCGATAGATTTCTAGTTACCAATAGCATCAAGGGATACGGGGATAGTGCAGGAAGATGGCAATTGAGATGGAAGATCAGCCATGATCCAGAAAATTGGCAGAGCGGGTTCAAGGGGTCGAATGGCCTCCTTCTGCTCCTATGAAGGTAAGCATTTACCGCATTGTGTATAAACATTAAAGACCAGAAGTGAGAGATTTTCATTATACAGAGAGATTGGAGGGGCTGGGATTGCTCTTATCACAGAGAAAGTTAAGGAGAGATTTAATCGAGGTGTCCAAAACCATGAGGGGTTTTGACAAGTAGATAGACAGAAACTGTTTGTAATGGACTGGAAGGTTGGTTGACCAAAGGGCACAGATTTAAGGTAATTGTATAAACGTGAGGGGGCATGATGAGGCAAATTTATTTTCTGAAGCGAGTTATGATCTGGAATGCACTGCCTGAAAGGCTGGTGGAAGAAGAATCATTGATAACTTTCAAAAGGGAATTGGATAAATTCTCAAAAGGAGAAATGTGCATGAGCGTGGGGATAGAGCATGGGAGTGGGACTAATTGAATAGCTCTTTCAAAGAGTTGCCTCAGGCACGATGTGCTGAATGTCCTCCTCTGCTGTGAGATTTTATAAGTGGTGTACCCCATGGTAATGCAGTGGTTATTGTAACTAGTAACCCAGTGACCTTAATCTCCGATGCCACCAAAAATGGGGTTAAAATGGGAGTGGAATTTTTTTTTTATTCATTCATGGGATGTGGCTGGGCCAGCATTAAGTGCCCATCCCTAGTTGCCCTTGAGAAGGTGATGGTGAGCTGCCTTCTTGAACCGCTGCAGTCCATGTGGTGTAGGTACACCCACAGTGCTGTTAGGGAGGGAGTTTTAGGGTTTTGACCCAGTGACAGCGAAGGAACGGCGATATATTTCCAAGTCAGGATGGTGAGTGGCTTGGAGGAGAACTTCCAGGTGATGGTGTTCCCATGTGTCTGCTGCCTTTGTCCTACTACATGGTAGTGGTTGTGTGTTTGGAAGGAGCCTTGGAGAGTTCCTGCAGTGCATCTTGTAGATGGTTCACACTGCTGCTACTGTGCGTCAGTGGTGAAGGGAGTGAATGTTTGTGGAAGGGGTGGCAATCAAGCGGGCTGCTGTGTCCTGGACGGTGTCAAGCTTCTTCAGTGTTGTGGGAGCTGCACTCACCTAGGCAAATGGGGAGTATTCCATCACACTCCTGACTTGTGCCTTGTAGATGGTGGACAGGCTTTGGGGAGTCAGGAGGTGAATTAATCGCCATAGGGTTCCTAGCCTCTGACCTGCTCTTGTAGTCACAGTATTTATATGGCTAGTCTAGTTCAGTTTCTGGTCAATGGTAACCCCCAGGATCTTGATAGTGGGGGACTCAACGATGGTAATGCCATTGAATGTGTAGGGGTGATGGTTGGATTCTCTCTTGTTGGAGATGGTCATTGCCTGGCACTTGTGTGGTACAAATGTTACTTGTCACTTGTCAGCCCAAACCTGGATATTGTCCAGGTCTTGCTGCATTTGGACATGGACTGCTTCAGTATCTGAGGAGTCCTGAATGGTGTTGAACATTGTGCAATCATCAGCGAACATCCCCACTCCTGACCTTATGATGGAAGGAAGGTCATTGATGAAACAGGTGAAGATGGTTGGGCCTAGGGAACCCTAAGGAACTCTCAAACTCAGATCCGGTGCATGCTCCTGGGCTTTAGGAGGTGTGCGAGATGTCCACTACAGGCAGGCAAGGGCTTCTTTCAAGATTTAAGAGTTGGGGGTTCCGTGCCATTCAGACTCTGGCAAGCTTTTGAAGACCCCCTTTTATAGATCAACCCCACAGCCTTCACTTACTGGTGCTCACTGAATAAATAGTGGCCACTTGGCCAAAGTAGGAGTGCTGCCCGTGAGGTGATATCGCAGCCAAGTAGCCGATAGAAAGTGACAGTGAAAGAAATCCTTGGGGAGAATTTTTGTCACCTCATAGATAAACTTGATGCGACCATAACCTTGTTCCTTTACTGCAGTCTGTCATCATTTGCCCACTGGCCACTCCTTGCAAAAGCTGCTGTATAAATAATGAAGCATTTCATAATTTGGAACCGGTTAAAGTGTGAATTATTTAATGGACCACATTTCATCCTTGACTGTCATCTGGAAAGCTCATTGAAGCAAAGTAATTTTCGACTTGCGTTCATATGGATTCAAGTCTGACCTGGAGCGACCCTCTCAGATAGGCATGCACTCTATTATTTTTCCTTCTTCTACGTTCTGCTTTCATTGAGTATATTTAGCTAATCGTTTGCAAAAGAACTTATCTCTGCGTGTGTCTGGGCTGCAACTGAAATTAATTCCCATATTTCTTCAGTCGTCACATCCTAATGGCTTAATTCCATTATCTCCCTCGCCAGTCCTCTCCTACCAGCTTAAAGAGGCCATCTTCGATAATTCAACTCTTCAGAGCTCCCCACGATTTGACGCAGACACACACACACACGTTACAATTAACAGGAACCATTTTTAACAGTTTGCAGTTTTACCCTTGCTCTCGGTCGTTGGGAACTGCCATTTTGACCCTTGCAATGTCTAGAGACTCGTTGAGGCCAGTTCTAGGGCCTGGAGTAGGAGGCATGCTCCTGGCCTGTGCCTGAGGCCTATGGCCAATCCCGAGTTGTGGGGGTGGGGTGGGGGGTTGGGGGTGGGATGGAGTGGGGGGGGTGTGTTGGAGGGTGGGGGGGCGGGGGTGGGGTGGGATGTGGGGGGGTGTGGGGAGGTGTGGGGGGATGTGAGTGGGATGTGGGGAGGTGTGGGGGGATGTGGGGTTGTGGGGGGGGGGGGGATGTGGTAGGGTTGGGGGGATGTGGTGGGGTGGGGGGGAGGATGCGGTGGGGTGGGGGGGAGGATGCGGTGGGGTGGGGGGATGTGGTGGGGTGGGGAGAGTGGGGGGTATGGGGGTGGGGGAGTGGAGTGGGGTGGGGGTGATGTGGTGGGAGGGGTGGGGTGGGGTGGGGTGGGGGTGATGTGGTGGGGGTCGGCGCGATCACTACCGGCAGTAGCGCTGTGGAATTGGCAGAAGCACACCCGCACCCCCACCCGCTCCCCCACCCCACCCGCTCCCCCACCCCCACCCCCTCCCGCTCCCCCACCCACTCCCCCACCCCCTCCCGCTCCCCCTCCCCCACCCGCTGGATATTCCGTGCCCCCGCCGGGCGTTTTTTTGGCAGGAGGGCACGCAAGATAGGTTGGGCGGCTAGCCCACCGCTTTCCTACACACGCCTGAGCTGACCCCCCCCCTTAATACACTCGGTGAGTGGGAGCCAAAATTGTCAGCCCACCTGCCATATGTAAATAAATACTTCAAAGTCATTTGGGCTTGTTAACAAGTCAATTGACCTGACCAACACTCTGCCCTCACCATTGGCCTCGCAGTGGTGCAGGAGTGGACAGGCCATGTTTAAAGGCCTACATGAACACAGGTGGGAAGAATGGGGGATGGACACCTCATTCAGAGGGATGCACTGCAAGCATCAGGTGCACCCCCCCCACAAGATGTTTCCCCCCCTCACTGCCTGACCAACAAAACCTGGCCTCCCAGCCCCATCTCTCCCTTTCCTGGGCTCTGGGCTCTGGGATCCCTCCCTGCCCTAAAACTCCAGGACTTAACCTGCTAGAGGCAGCCACGATCCTCCTCAGCCGTCTACCTGCAGTCCCGGCTGCGCCTCCTACTCACCTCTGGCGCTGCTGGGAGTGATTGACCCGCCGGCCAATCTGATTGGCCAGCAGGTCCACCAGTTTAGCCCCCCCGCGGTATGTGATGGCTGGGGGGGGGGGGGGGGGGGGCG